>NW_022631139.1:2643276-2671929 GCF_010015895.1 Lontra canadensis
GGAAGGAAGGAAGGAAGGAAGGAAGGAAGGAAGGAAGGAAGGAAGGAAAAAAGGAAAGGTGAAAAAAAGGAGAAAACAATTTTAATCATGGTAAGAGATTTACATCTTAGACTGTGGAAATTTTATTCTAAAGGGATTTTAATGTCTTTGGCAGGTCACTATTGAAGCTTACTAGTGAGTGGTTTGTGGAATAAACCTCATTCTTCTTTTTAAATATTGATAGAATTTACCCATCTCCAGTCTTTTAGAAGCTCTTTTGTCCTTAAATGAACATGAAAGATCAATGACGGTTATCTCATTTACAGATTCTCTTGAGACTCTGGTGTGTAATTTAGATGGCTCAGAGGTTTGAACTCAAGTAAAACAAATATGTGCACTCTTACAATCTTTTTTATCCATCATGAGTTTATTTACTTCACTTTCAGAAATGCTCAGTATACCCTTTTCAGCCCAAAGATGATTCTTCTTGACAGAGAAGAAAGGAGCAGAGAGGAGTTGAGGAGCTTTCTTGCACCAGCATAGCTTCTTTCAATGTTTTATTTGTTTCCCTAGGTATTCTTAGAAGACCACTTCTCTAAATGTGTATACATTCATGTGTATGTTCATGTGTGTATAAACACATATTATACATATAAATTATAATAAATTTACCTATAAAATTATATGTTAACTTTTAAATAAATTTATTGATAAATTACATACATTTTTTTCTGGAACACTAACTTATATTAAATCTAAATTATCTGACATTTTTATAATGTACACATCATTCACCTACAATTTAGCACAATACATTCTATAATTTCTATAGTAGGGTCATATTACTTCTTACCTAGTAAGTTGTTTTGTAAGTCAGATCATAAGGTCAAAATTAGGTACATGTCACAAATAAGGCCGACAGTATATATCTTTTTTTAATTGTTGTCTCTTGATAAATCTGGAAAAGCCGATTTTTCTTCTCTGGCATTGCTAAGGATAGAGGTTACTGCACATAAAGTTGTTGACTTGCAGGGAAAAGTCAAGTTTTTATTTAAAAAAACTCCTTAATGACCCTTGTAATGTACAAAGTGAAAGGTTTTAAATTAAATACAATACCATGAGATTTCTAATCCATTTGCAAATGATAAAACTGACACTCGGAGAGATTGCAGAAACTCAAAGAGCTAAAAAAGGTCATATAACCACGTTAGTGTATGTGTGTATAACCTTATTTAACCTTATTTATGTAACCTTATTTAGCTCCTTCTGTAACTTCTCAGATTATCAGTGTGTGTGCATGTGTGTGAATGTAGACATGAACTCAAGCTGCCACCCTAGCACTGTGAAATAACAAACATGTTACAAGTGATTTAGTGAGTACATGAATGAGGGAGGAACTATGATGGAATTAGCATGGTTCTTAATGCAGGATAGGGAAGGGAGAAGTCTGGATTCTGATCACACCGAGGGGCTGACTATGCCTTCAGGGATTCTGATCTGATAGCCCTTCTGGACTCCAGAAATCTGTAATCAGAACACACATCACTTTTCTGAAGTACCTCTCTGTTTATAAATCCCTTCAAAGGGGTAAGAAGCCTGCTTCCCCACATTTGAAGTCATTATTCCAGCTCACCTCACAGCTAAGATCTGTAGGGTCTTAGGCAAATTAGTTATTTTCTTGAATCTATAGTTCTCCCTGTCTGTAGACTGAGAGTAGGTGGGGAGCCCTTAGAGGGATATTGAAAGGAATAGTGCTCCTGCAGGTATAAACTGCTTTGCATGGTGTCTGACTCCAAGGAAGTGTTAGAGACCGACAAGAGAAAATCCCAGCTTTAAAGACTGAAAGGAAGAGGCTGCAAGAAGTTGGGGCTCGCAGGAAGGCTTCCTAGAGTAGACAAAACAGGTGATGAAAAATTTGAGGAACCCAGCCCATATGTACGTGCTTTGGGGAGTGCAAAGGAAGGGTAGCATAGGCTACGATCAGAAAAAGGTGGGACCCTACCAACCAAGCCAGGGCTCAAGACTTTCTGCTCAGTAATGTGCCCTGTGTGCATCTTTCCATAACCCCGTGTGGGGAAAGTTGAGGAAGGAATTTTGGAAAGAATGCTGGCCCTTTCACTCCCTGCCTTGAGGAGAGAACAAATGTGCTATGGGGCCACCTGCACAGGTCTCAGCTCAGAGCTAAGTGATCAATAACTCTGGGGTGCTGAGTTAAAGAAAATCACATCACTAAATTTGAGGGAAAAGACAAATAGGAAGAGGCCAGTCATAAAGGTGGTTGGTTAGAGACCCAACTCCTGATGAGAGAAAAGTTTCAGAAAATAGGGAAGGAAGGGTCTAGGGCAACCACACAGCCAGAAGGCACAGTAGGTTTTTGTCCAGTGGAGAGTTCCATAGTCCTAGATGCAAGTGGACTTCTTGGGGAGGGGTTCTGAATCTGATAATTAGTATCCAAAATCCTTATTCCTGGGTTTAGAATGAGGGCAGTCAACACAGCAGAACACAGGCATGTGGTGACTCCCAGCGGCAGAGCTGGTATAATCTCATAGCTAGAATCTACTTGGTGACCATGGTCACCTTGAAGATGAGAAGCTCACTTCAGGAGAGCTGTCTAGGAAACAGCAGTATTTTTTGTTATTCCACATGCAGAAATATCCATAAGCTATAGCTATGGGGGTGTCAACACTTCTCCATTGGGAGTCTAAGCAGTCACTGTAATGGAGCTCTGGGGCACCAGCTTGTGTACAGCAAACACCCTTCTGTTAAAAACCCATGTATTAGCTGTACAAGCCAATCTTTCCTATTCTCGTGAGCCCCAATTTTCTTAATTTTACAAAGGAGATGAACACCTACATCTAAGGGTTATTATAAGGATTAAGATGTGATAAGGAGAGGCAGAGTGGCTGTTAACCATTAAATGATTAATGAACAATAATCAGTTTTAGTATAATGATTGTTATTAGATTTAAGGTTAGTATCAATTTTTTTCTTGCTCATATTTGTCTATTGTTTTCTATATATTTATTTATTATTGTGTTACATTAGTCATCATACAATACATCATTAACATTTCTTGAACAGTCACCTGTTTCTTTCTAGGAAAAATAGAACAAAACATCAGAATTCAAAGTCACCTTATTCTATCAGCCTCCATTCTATTTGTATTATTTTTATACTATCTCCAAGTCTCTTCCTCTCTCTCTCCTTTCATTCCTTTCTTCCTTCCTTCTTCCCTTCCTTCTTCTTCCTCTCTCTCCCTCCCTGATTCTCTCTCTTTCTCTTCCTCTTTCTCTCTTTCCTATAAGTGGAGAGCACACTGAGAACAAGGCAGAGGAATTAGGACATTCAGGTAAGGAAAAACAGGTGTGGATCAGAAACAAAACATCTTCCAAACAAGGTGACTATTTGTTAAAATGTAACTCTGAATTATTCTCATAGAGAATTTTAAAAATAATTTATTCATTTTTTCTTGCCCCTAGATCTGAATTTTCCATCACAGTCCCATTGCCATTTTATTACAGAGTTCTGACACCAAGATACGGGATCATTTATGAGGCTGCTGGAATATAGCATAAAATAGCTAAAAAAATTTAATCGCTCATTTTGATTTAGTCTTCTCTTCTGACCAGTAATGACTTTGGATGCCATCCTATTGACCTCCTCTGCTTTTATTCCCATCAAAATCGATACAGTATGCAATGTCATAAATTTGCCTTGGCTGACTCTCAGTCCATTGCCACACCAAATGCTCCCCCTGCAAACTTGGGTGATAGGGAAATTGTGGGTGACAGGCCTCCTGTATTCAGCAATCATTATGGTGGAGCCTGGCCTTAAAGTAAACAACACCCAGAGCCAGTAATATTGGGGAGATACTGATCAACAAGCTCCCTTGGAAGTTTCAAACTAAACCTGAATTTTTGTAGGCAATGAGGATTAGCTACAAAGTATCAGGTTCAGTTTCCTTTCCTTTCTTTTTTAATTTTTTTAAGATTTATTTATTTATTTGAGAGAGAGAGAGAGGAGGGAGGGGCAGAGGGAGATGGAGAGGGAAAGTCCTCAAGCAGACTCCCTGTTGAACATGGAGTAAAACTCAGGGATCCATACCAGGACCCTAAAATCATGACCTGAGCCAAAATCAAAAGTTGGATAATCAAACTGACTGAGATCCCCAGGCACCCCTCAAACAATTTTCTTCATAAGGTTCTTTTCAGCTAGACCAGAGAGAATATCAATAGTTTTTGTGATTTCAACATAATTTTTCCTCATGGAAGTGACCCTTATCCAGTTGAAAAATATAATACATAAATAAAAGATAATACAGAGCACATATATAAATTTTAGAGAGTAGAGCTGAACATCTATTTTCCCTGCATCAACTTAAACAGACATTTCTGTTATCTCAAAGCCTCCAGCCTCTGCCCTCTCATGCCTAGCTTCCACTGAGGTCCCATCCCTCACTCTCAGACATGACTCCAAATCTGATTTTTGTGTCAATAATTCCCTTTATTTCTATTGTATTTTGTAACTTGTAGATGGATCCATTAAGAATATATTGCTTTAAATTTTGTGTTTTCGGGGTGCCTGTGTAGTTCAGTGGGTTAAGCCTCTGCCTTCGGCTCAGGTCATGATCTCAGGGTCCTGAGATCGAGCCCCAAATCGGGCCTTTCTGCTCAGAGGGGACCTGCTTCTCCCATGCTCTACCTGTCTCTCTGCCTACTTGTGATCTCTGTCTATTAAATAAATAAAATAAATATTTTTTTAAATTGTGTTTTCTAATGTTTTCTAAGTGAGTTCAGTATTATTTGCCTTCCATGGCTTTCTCCTTTGTTTTGAAATTATTTTTTTTTTTCTTTTGAGACTCACTCACATTATATATCGTGACCTGGCCCACTCGTGGTTACTGTTTCATAGCACTCTTTAAATACACCACAACCGTATATTCTGTCTGCTCTTGAAAGACATTTGCAGTTTTTATGTGTATTTGTTTCATGTGTATGTAAGAACTATCACAAACCTGCTCCCATATCTTATTTTGCTTATTTTAATACATTTTAGAATCAACTTATCAAGTTCCAAGGAAAAATACATTGGAAATGTTATCAGAATTCCACTAAATCTGAGTCAGTTTAGAATTGGTATTTTGTGATTGTATCATTTTCCATTTATTTATGCCTCCTTTAATATCTTTTAATATAGTATTGTATTTTCTGTATAGAGATTGTGCATTAGTTTTGCTAGATTTTCTTAAGTAACTTTTTAATGATGACTGTAAATGGTATCTGTAGTAATTTCCTGTCTGTCATAACAAAGTGTCATGAATTCAATGGTTTAAAACAACAGAAAGTTATTTATTCACAGTCTTGGAGGCTCGAAGTCTAAATCCAAGATGTGAGCATTGACCACACTTCCTAGCAGACTCTGAGGAGAATCCTTTCTTCCTGTGGTGGCTGTAGACACTTTGCTTTCCTTGACCTAAAGCTACTTCACTCTAATCTCTATGTCTGTCATCATAGTGTTTGCCCTGTGGTGGCTCTGTGATTATTCCCTTCTTACAAGGGCATCGGTCATATTGGATTCGAGTTTACTCTAATGAGTTCCTCTTACTTGATTACATTTAGAAAGACATTATTTCCAAATAACATCATATTCTCAAGTACCAGGCATTGGGACTTCAACATATTTTTTGTGGGGACACAATTCAGTCTATAACAGTGTCTGTTTTTTTATTACTCTTCCCTAGCAGCCTTTTTTGCTAGTATATAGAAAGGCAAATAACTCCTGCATACTGATTTTAAGTTCAGTAAACTTGATAAATTCCCTTTTTAATATTTTTTAGGTTTTCCTACATAAGAAATATCTACAAATATTAAGAATTTTGTTTCCTACATTAATCAGAGTTTTTTAGAGAACCAGAACCAATAGACGATATATATAATATATATTTTATTTTTTAAAATTGATATGTTATTTTGTATATATACAGTTGACCTTGAACATTGTGGGAGTTAGGGGCCTTGACCACCATGCAGTTGAAAATCTGTGTATAACTTTTGACTTCCCCAAAACTATTAATAACCTACTGTTGACCTTAGCAATAACATAAACAGTTGCTTATCACATATTTTGTATATTATATTATTATATACTGCATTCTTACAATAACATAAGCTGGAGAAAATGAAATGTTATTGAGAAAATCATAAGGAAAAGGATATGCATTTACAGAACTGTACCGTATTTATTGAAAACAATTTGCATGCAAGAGCACCTGCATAGTTTAAACCCATGTTGTTCAAGGGTCAATTGTGTATATACATAAAAGGTATTTATTTTAAGGAATTTTCTCAGATAATGATGAAGGCTGGGAAGTCCCAAGATCCGTGGTCAGAAAGCTGAGGATCCAAGAGATTCAATGTATTGTTCCAGTCTGACTCTGAAGTCTTGAGAACCAGGAGAACTGATGGTGTGAATTCTAGCCCAAAGGCAGAAGAGCAATGCCCTATCTTATGCAATCAGACAGAAGTTCCTTCTTCCCAGCCTTTTTGTTCTATTCAGGTATTCAGTTGATTGGAGGAGACCCACCCACATTAGAAAATATATTCTGCTTTATTCAGTCTATTGATTCAAATGTTGGTGTCATCCAAAAGCTCCCGTGCAGACACACTGTGATGAGAAAACAGCCATAGCCAGTGGCTCAACAACCTTATATGTAGCAGGTGCTTGCTCCCTGCTCTCTATCTCCTGCTTACTTGTGACCTGGGAAGGAGGACTGCCCTTCCCCCTGGCTCAGGGCACCTTAGTTCTGGGATTTGTTAGTAATAAGCCTTGTGCCCTTACTTCCTTTGAGTGAGTGTAGTCAAACTGCCTGTGATCCAAACAATTGTGGGTTTTCACTTCCTTGAAGGTGGTGCTAGGAGCCTGAGGAGGCTCCCTGCTGATTCTACCTGGGTGCCTTGTACCTCCTCATTCTACAGGTCAAATTTTACATATTCTTAACTCACCAGCTCCTGGTTTTCCAATACAAACACCTAGGAGTTGTGACCAAATGTTCAGGCACCCTGTGGTCAAGTCAAGTTCACACATAAAATTAACCAGCAAATCTCCTTTCCAATATTTAAAGATTATTTATTTATTTATTTATTTGACAGACAGAGATCACAAGTAGGCAGAGGCAAGCTGGGGGGTGGGGAAGCAGGCTCCCTTGTGAGCACAGAGCCCAATGTGGGGCTCGATCCCAGGACCCTAGGATCATGACCTGAGCCAAAGGCAGAGGCTTTAACCCACTGATTCACCCAGGTGCCTCTCCTTTCCAATATTTATAAATTTGTTTTTCCTTGAAAGGGGAACCCTCCTACACTGTTGGTGGGAATGAAAGCTGGTGCAACCACTCTGGAAAACAGCATGGAGGTTCCTCAAAAAGTTGAAAATAGAGCTACCCTATAACCCAGCAATTGCACTACTGGGTATTTACCCTAAAGATACAAACACAGTGATCCGAAGGGGCACGTGCACCCAAATGTTTACAGCAGCAATGTCCACAATAGCCAAACTATGGAAAGAACCTAGATGTCCATCAACAGATGAATGGATAAAGAAGAGGTGGTATATATATACAATGGAATACTATGCAGCCATCAAAAGAAATGAAATCTTGCCATTTGTGACAACATGGATGGAACTAGAGGGTATTATGCTTAGCGAAATAAGTCCTTTGGAGAAAGACAATTATCATATGATCTCCCTGATATGAGGAAGTGGGGATACAACATGGGGGGCTTAGGGGGTAGGAAAAGAATAAATGAAACAAGATGGGATCGGGAGGGAGACAAACCATAAGAGACTCTTAATCTCACAAAACAAACTGAGGGCTTCTGGGGGTAGCGGTGTAGGGAGAGGGTGGTTGGGTTATGGACATTGGGGAGGGTATGTGCTATGGTGAGTGCTGTGAAGTGTGTAAACCTGGTGATTCACAGACCTGTACCCCTGGGGCTAATAATACATTATATGTTAATATAAATAAATAAATAAATAAAATTTAAAAAAATAAACCTAAAAAATTGTTTTTCCTTGATTTAACTGTACTGTCCAGGAACTCTATTAAAAAAAATTAATAAATGAATGAGAAATCTGTGTCTTCATCTTGTCCCTCATCATCCAGAAACCGTTTCTAACTCTTTACTATCAAGCCTACTATTTGCTCTTTGTTTAGATAGTACTCATCTGGAAACTATTTAAGGATTTTTTTTCTTTTTTATTTATTTTAAAGATTAATTTTATTGATTGATTGGTATGAGGGAGAGAGAGAGAACACCAGGGAAGAGGGAGAGGGACAAGCAGACTTTGTGCCTAGTGTGGAATCCCAGTGCAATCTGGGGCTCCATCCCACAGGCCTGACATCACCACATCACCACCTGAACCAAAGCTGGGAAACAGATGCTCAACCAACTCAGTCACTCTGGCACCCAGAGGATTTTTTTTTTCTATTCCTAGTTTGTTAGAGGATTATTCTTGGAAAATCATGAAGCACCTTTTCTAGATTTATTGAAATGAACGTAAGGTTTTCTCTTTTAATCAGTTAATATGATAAATTATAAACATTATTTTTTTCTAATAAGAATTCCAGTTTTTCTGGGCGCATTCAGCTTGGCTGAGCTATACTGATAGAATTTTTGCATATGTATTCTTAAGTTGGTTGGCTTTAGTTTTCTTCCTGGTTTTGGGATCTACATAATTCATACCCTATAAAACGAGTTGGAAATTTTTCCCCATTTTTCAGACGACTTTATATAAGATTGACAACATTCTTTCTTAAACGTCTTAGTCTACTAATGAATCCTAGAATTTTGGTCTTAAGAATTCCTTGTGCGAAGTTTAACTTGTTTTTACATTTTTAAATAGTTTTTAAAATAGATTTCCTATTACTTTGATGTTATTTCTGATAAACTGTATTTTAAGAGTTTATTGAACAACATTTTCTGATTTATTACAATATTTTCTGACAATCTGTAAGATCTGATTTGTAGTAATGTCCCTCTTTGCATTTGCTTGGCTATTTGTGCCTTCAGTCTTTTCTTCCTTACGTAATCTTGCCAGAGACTTCTACTTTTCACTAGTCTTTTCAAAAGACCAGTTTTTGCCTTTGCTAATCTCCTCCTTATAATGTTTCCCATATTAATTTGACTCTCATCTTTAAAATTTGCTTCTATTTTTTTAGTCTATTTGCCCTAGCTTTTGATTTTCACCATTTCCCCTTTTAGAAGAAAAACTACTAATCCCTCTAGGCAGAGCTTCTCACTTTTTTCACCAGTTTTGATGATAGTATTTTTAATTTTCATTTAGTCCAGAATGGTTTATAATTTCCCTCTTGATCTATGAGTTTTTAGAATTTTACTTTACATTTCTCAATATACAGTTTATCTTTTTCTGGTTTTCTTATAATTATTTATTCATAATTTCATGGCATTGTAGTTAGAGAGTGTGGTACATTATGCCAATTTTTAAAATGGAGAGTCACTACATTTTATCTAACATATGGAAGTTTTTTTAAAAAATATTTACCATATGTTTATAAGAAGTGTGTTTTCCAGTGCCTTGTGAACCATTTTATATATGTTTGCCCAAGGTTATTTTCCTTTTCAACAACCCCCAAGTTCTTCCTGTTGTTTTTTCCACTTCCTTTATTCTCACTCTCCCTCTCTCCCTCCCTCTCTAGCTCCTGCTTCCATTCTCTTCTGTGGCAGCACATGGGCATATGCACTATCCTTCTCTCTCTCTTCCTCCCTCTCTCTCTCTCCCTTCCTCCCTCTCTCTCTCTCTCCCTTCCCCTCTGTCCTTCTCCGCCTTCTTGAAGAATAATTTACTGAGGGATATGTGTGGGGGGGTTAATTTATTTATTTGACACAGAGAGAGAGAGATCACAAGTAGGCAAAGCAGCAGGCAGAGAGAGTGGGAGAAGCAGGCTCCCTGCTGAGCAGAGAGCCAGATGCAGTGCTGAGTCCCAGGACCCTGAGATCATGATCTGAACCAAAGGCAGAGGCTTAACCCACTGAGCCACCCAGGTGCCCCTAGGGATATGTGTTTAAAAATCTTCCACCAGGGTGCCTGGGTGGCTCAGTGGGTTAAGCCTCTGCCTTCAGCTCAGGTCATGGTCTCAGGGTTTTGGGATCAAGGCCCGCATCGGGTTCTCTGCTCAGCGGGGAGCCTGCTTCCTCCTCTCTCTCTGCCTACCTCTCTGCCGACTTGTGATCTCTCTCTGTCAAATAAATAAATGAAATCTTTAAAAAAAATTAAAAAAAACTTCCACCAAATTTGTGAATTTTTAAATTATTTCTTTTTTAAAAAAGATTTTTTATTTATTTGACAGACAGAGATCACAAGTAGGCATAGAGGCAGGCAGAGAAAGAGAGGGGGAAGCAGGCTCCCTGCCGAGCAGATTTGTATTTATCTCTAATACCTAAGTGCATTATTTCCACTGGTTTAGAGACTTTTCTCTACACCTATTTTTTTTTTTGAGAATTGTTACAAGTTTCTTTTTTTAACCTTACTCTTTCTCTCTTTTTCTTTAAATATTGAAGTAGAGTTCACATATAATGTTATATTACATAATATAACATTATATAATTATATTATATATTTTATATATAATATATGACATATATTATATGTTGTAGGTGTACAATACAGTAACTGGACAACTCCCAGCATGACCCAGCACTCACCGTAATTGTAGTCTCTCTCACCATGTCATATTATCACATTACTGACTGCATTCCCTACACTGTACTTTATATCCTGATAACTAATTTATTTTATAAATGGAAGTTTGTACCTTTTAATCCCCTTCACCTATTTCACCCATTCCACCACCTCCCTCCCGTCTAAAGGTATCATGCTAAATAATATAAGTCAGAGAAAGACAAATACTATATGATGTCATTTATATGTGAAACCTAAAAAATGAAATAATACAAAACAAAAACAGACTCATAAATACAGACAACAAACTGGCACTCTTATTATTTCTTATTTTCTCTACTGGTTTGGGAGTTACATATTCATATCCTTTTAGCAGAAAGACTGAGTTTCTAAAAATGCATATAGAATACAGTAAAAGTTAATCAAAATTCTTATTCTCCCTCAAAAGAGTTATGAAATATTTTAACTTTCATTATTTCTTTCACCTGAAGTTGTATTGATTTCCAGCATTTTGTTTAAACTTCTACTCTGTCATACTCCCTTACCTATCACACACAATTAGGCATTACTGTTTCTAATACATCTGTAAATGCTTAAAGTATATATTAATTACATGTTAATGTATATTAACAACATATTAACTAATATAAATGTTCATAATTAATTTCAAATTCCAGCTTTTACCTGGAATTCTTTTATTTCTGCTTAATCCATGTCATTTAGAGTTCACTTATAAATTGATAGTATTTACTATCAACAGATTTTTTTAAGATCTTAAAAAAGTTGATAGTAAATCTTTACTATCAACAGATTTTTTTAAGATTTTATTTATTTGACAGAGAGTAAAGATTTACTATCAACAGATTTTTTTTAAAGATTTTATTTATTTATTTGACAGAGAGATCACAAGTAGGCAGAGAGGCAGGCAGAGAGAGTGGGAAGCAGGCTCCCTGCTGAGCAGAGAGCCCAGTGTGGGGCTAGATCCCAGGACACTGAGATCATGACCTGAGCCGAAGACAGAGGCTTTAACCCACTGAGCCACCCAGGCGCCCCCTCATCCTTATTCCTGAAAGCTATTTAGAGTATAGTATTCTGGGGAAAGATTTATTAATTTCAGCACATTAAAGATAATATTTCACTGTTCTCTGACTTTTATAGTTGCTTTTAATAAATTGGGTCGTGCTAAATAATGTTCTTCTGTGGTTGATCGATCTTTTTGTCTATGGCTGCTTTTAAATTTTTACTTTCTTTGGTGTTCTGCAGTTTCAACATGTGTCTAGGAGTACATTTTTCTAAATGTTCTTTTCCTGTTTTGTTATTTGTTGAACTTTCTAATCTGAATTTAGTGGGATCAATAAGGTGAGACACAGGTCACAATGGAACACCATAAGTACAAAAAGGTTAATTATACATAAAAAACATGGATGGAACATAAGGCCACATAGCTGAAGGGAAATAAAACAGTAAAAACAAAATGAATCTAAAATATAAAAGCACTTAAAGTTTCAAGAATTTATATAAAATTATATGAATCATGGACAGTTAAATAAGCAAAATATATCCACTAACACTTTAGAATGATTGTTTAAGATGGGATAGAAAGGATAAGAATGCAGGAAAAGGATAAAGGGTAGAAAATAAGCAAACTAATAAATAAATGAATGAGTAACTGGGGCCTGGAACTGACCAATATGGTAGCTTACACTGAGCCAAGGAATACTTATTCAAGCCTTTACATCTGAACCCAAAATGTATGTGTGTATGTGCATGTGTGTCTTTTCAGTTAGTACATTTGTTAACTAAAGTTTTAATTTCAATGTACTCAAATTCATAATTTTTACTTATACTTTGTGCATTCAAAGTTTTCTATAAAATATTCAAAATGATGTTCTCCTGTACTTTCTTCGATTAAAGAAGAAAATGTGAGTGTGTGTGTGTACTTTTCATAATTAGGTCTTTAATCCAGCTGGTATACAAATTTGCATGTGCCAAAGTGAGATTTCCTTCCGGCTTCTATTGGCACTAACAGTGGGTATTTCATAATCAGTCTCCCTTTCAGTTTCTGTCATACCCTCATATCCCTCCCTTTGATGTTCATTCAGATTTGAACTCCAGTTAGAAGCTGACCTGCAGCAGATTATGATGTTAGATGAAAATTATAATGAAAGATGTTTCTTTTAGCCTAAATTATTTCTTTGATAGCCACAATTGGAATACAAATATTACAAAAAATAATAATAATCATATTAGCCTAGAGCAACCCTATAGCCAGATTGTAGGATTAAGGCATAATCAGGTTTTGGAAATTTCACTAGTGATGAGATAAAAATTATAATCAAAAGGTAGGCATAATGAAGAGCCAGCAAACTCTTCACCATAGCCAGAATTCCCACATCTGCTCCAATTGTATTTATATTTTTTTAAGATTTTATTTATTTATTATTTTTTTGACAGAAAGAGAGAGAGCACAAGCAGGCAGAGCAGCAGGCAAAGAGAGAAGCAGGATCCTCGCTGACCAAGGAGCCTGATGTGTGTCTCAATCTCAGGACTCCAAGATCATAACCTAAGCCTAAGGAAGGCACCCAACAGACTGAGCCATCCAGGTTCACCTAAATGTCACTTTCTTCATGAAACTTCTCTGTCTGGCCAATGATCCTCCTAAGTACTCATTAAGCACCCTGCATTTGTCTCATTAGAGTTTTCATCAACTCCAGGGTACTCTTCTACAGGACTGTAGGGACTGTTGCTTTAAATATGACAGCTTTTTTCTCTTCCACTTCTGATATTAGACCCCTCCCCTCTGATACTTGGCATGGTCCATACCCTGGGAACAACAAGGACTTCAAATTGCATAGACCTCAGTGCATTGATTAGTTTTTCCTTGAGTCTGATGTACAAATGTCTCTATCGGAGCCTTTAAAATGAGAAGATGAAAATCCAGAGTTCCCCAGGGCCATATTCACCTGGTAATGGATAAGTGTCTGCAGAACAGTCAAAAAGAACCAAACAGAAGTGAGAGAGGCAAAAAGAAGCATCTGGAGAGATTTAAGTACTTGATTGTAAATTCTGAGATTCTGTTTCAGGAAGTTCTTCCTTAATCTTTTCAAATCCTAGAACTGCTAATTTTATTTTTTGATTATGCTGATCAATTAATGGATCTTTATCTCTTGCAATACAGAGTTCTAACTAATATACTTCACCATTCATCTTTATCTCTCTCAGAATGTGGCCAGCAGACCAACAGAGCATCTCTGTCACCTGGGAGCTTATTTGGCATCTCATTCCCAGGCCCAATCTGTATACTTCTGGGAGTTTGGTTGTAATGCATCCTTGAGGGTTCTTACGTGTGCTACAGTTTGAGAAGATCTCATGTAGACTATAAGCTGTACAAGAAGAGAGAATATGTGCCTTTTGCTCAGAGTGTATCCTCACCACTTAGAAAGTGTCTGGACCACAAGTTAATATGGTGGCATATTGGGTAATCACAAATAGGCAGAGATAACACTGTAGCCCAGCAAACTTCTTACATGGAGAAGAGAACCAGAAGTAAGCAAGATGTTTGGGGCTGAGGGGACTGAGAAAAGATGATGTGGAGCTGAGACTTTTGAATCGAAGAATGGAAAATGAGCTGGGCAACTTAACAAGCTTTGTAAACCGTGAGTGTGGAATCCAGCCTGAACTATCACCCCTTGTAAGTGTGTAACATTTTTTTTCTCATTAAATATAAACAGACAGTGGAAATATTCCCCCACCAGCAAAACTCCCATACAACACTACAACACTTGCATTGGGACCATCCAACATTCACACGGTAGCAAAAAACCCCCTATCAAATTCCTTTTCCCAGATAAACAAGATTTTGAGCAGGTACTGAATTAGACATATGAGTGATGAGAAGGTGGTTGTGATGGATGGTGGGTGTCATTTTCCTGGGGGCTGCCTGACATAGAAGGAGAAAACCAAGAGTTCTACCTAAACAAGAGTGCTGGCAGTTCACTCACATGAGTCATAGAGCAAAAATTAGAGCAGAAGAGGAATTATTGATATAAAACATACATGTTACAACTACTTATTTGTTTACTTATTTCTTTCTTCACTTTGTTAGCATGAGGAGGGAAGAAATTTTGTCTATCATTTGTTCTACATCCTTAGATCAGTGCCTAAACATAGAACTTGTTCAAAAATATTGAATTACTGAAATATTGAATTGAATTGAAGGAATAAAACACAGAAATGACAGAAAAGACATTTTAAAGATTTTATTTATTTATTTGGCAGAGATCACAAGTAGGCAGAGAGGCAGAGAGAGAGGAAGGAAGCAGGTTCCATGCTGAGCAGAGAGCTGGATGTGGGGCTTGATGCCAGGACTCTCAGATCATGACCTGAGCCAAAGGCAGAGGCTTTAACCCACTGAGCCACACAGGCGCCCCAGAAAAGACATTTTAAACAGAAGAGTGGGGGTCTCTTGGTGGATCAGTTGGTTGAATATCTACCTTCAGTTCAGGTGATGACCCTAAGGTCATGAAATTCCCATATTGTTGGGCTCCCTGCTCTGAAGGGAGCCCATTTCTTCCTCTCCCTCTGCCCTGCCCCCCTTCCCCTTGTGTAATCTCTCTCACTCTGCTCTCTCTCTCTCTCAAATAAATAAAGTCTTTCAAAAGTAAAATAAGCAGAAGATGAGAAGAAAATCCTTAAACCACATTTGAATCAATAATGACTTGTCAGGAAGCTTTCAGCCTTGAACAGCAGGTGGTGGGGAATAGCTAAAGTGCCAAATTAATGAACACTCGTTTTCACTGTAGACTATCCATGAACCTAATGTATTGGGTCCAGCTCCAAAATAATTGTTTCTCCTTCCTTGGTCTTGCCCCCACTTCTAACTCTCACTCCACGGTGGCATCTATGTCCCTCTGTCTGTGGGCTCCCATTACCTTAATTGCATCTACCTCTGGCTTCATAGAACCTCTAATCCCAGCTTTCTAGAGGCTTTTACTCAGGTCTGCCTTCCTTTGGCACAGTGTTACATTCCTAACTTATCCACCTTCCAGCCCTATAAAATATGCTCAATCCCTCTGTGCCTTACCCTCGGAGACCAGGAAAGTGCTGAGAGCCAAGGACAATGAAGAGGCAAAAAGGCACAGTACAGTTTAAGGGGCATTCCCAGCTCATAAAAAATTAACATCTAATTGATGATTTATCTAAGGTCATTTGCTTTCAGGGTTATTTTGAAGAATTATACTTAAAAGAACAGTAATTTAACCCAAAATGAATGTCTCGCCAATGGCATTTCAAACCAGTCACAGACTGTTAGGACACATGTTTTGGAGTTGAGTTAAGAGATGGGGTGAAGCAGGTGGTGGCCTGCAAATCACATCTCAGAAATATCAGTCCTTGACCAACCCCCATCAAAAATGTGAGTTCCACAAAAAATAATGAAATCTTGCTATCTGCAACAACATAGATCTAGAGAGTATAATGCTAAGCAAAATGAGTAAATCAGAAAAAGACACAGCATATGATTTCACTCATATGTTGAATTTAAGGAATGAAGCAAGTGAACAAAGAAAAAAGAGACAAACCAAAGAACGGTCTCTTAACTATAGAGAACAAACTGATGGTTACCAGAGGGGTGGTGGCGGAGGAGATGGTTGAAATTAATGATGGAGATTAAGGACTGTATTTGCTGTGTTGAATATCAAGTGATGCACTGAAGTGTTTAATCACTATGTTGTACAACTGAAACTAATATAACATTGTATGCTAATTATATTGGAATTTTAAGATATTTTTAATGTGATTTCCTTTTTGCTACCGTTGTGACTAGAACTGTATGATAAGCCTAATCCCAGAACACTGAAGTAGCTTCAGTTGGTGTTTTCACTTCTACAATCACTGGAGCACTGGTCCACATAGTGTTTAATGAACATTGGCACTTACCTTTCTAGTGTGACTAATTTAGGGATATACAAAGGAAGAGACATGAAATAAACTCCCCGGAGCTCAAGCATGGCATTCTAAGGTTCAGAAACTCTACCTTTACATAATTTCTGTTAAGCACATGCCATCACTTCCAGAATATGGTTGCATTATGCCTTCTTGTTGATGTTGCTGTTATTGTGTAGTTAAATGCACAACACCGCATTTCTTCTATCTGGAATGTACCTCTTTTTTCTGCCTTCCTACAGACGCAAATTTCTGCAACTCTGGTAGTTGCCTGATTGAGTGGGTATAGAGATAATTGGTAGATAATAGAAATGCAATCATCCATGGAGTCTGAGTCTGCCAAGACCCTGAGACCAAGACATGGGTACATTGTCTGGTGAATTACTTCATATTTTTTACTTGTGATGGTTAGCTTTGGTGAGGCATGGAATGTCATGATTATAGACTACTTGAATCCAGTCATGCAAAGATATGCTATCAATGGTTCCCTTTTTTAAACTCCAAATAGTCTTCTATATGTTGAAAAGAATGGCCCACTAGCATGACCTAGTGAGCAAAATATTCTTCTCTTTTCCCTCTTATTTACTGAAACATAAAACTGTCAGTGTATTAATTTGACATTTATTGAGTGCCTATTATGTATATGCCAGGAACAATCTAAGGTCTGGAGACATACAGATAAATAAAATCTCCACACCTTTGCTAAGGAGTTTACAGTAAGATGGGGAAGACATATGAGTAAGCAAAAATGTATATCAACACGTGGCAGGATAAAATGATGTAGATTCATTTCTCTCTGTTTCTGCCCACTAAACACAACTGTGATCCACAGAAATAACACAAGAAACAACAAAATGAGAAGAGGGAGATGTGAAGAAGAGAGCAAAATGGTTTGCCAGGACTAGAGGAACAGCACAGTAGGAGGGTGCCTCAGCCTCCCTCACCCAGTGTAACACATCATGCTGTGTTTCCTGACCTTCAGCCCAGCAACAGAAGGCAAACCAAGCATGCTCATTCCTCCCAGGGATCCAAGGGGAAGCCCAAACATCAGAAGAGCCTTATACCACATGCAAGCAGGATCAATTAGAAGACTCATTAATGATAAGTGGCCAGAGGAAGTGCCTCTACTTACCACCAAGCCTGAAATGTCCATCCCTCTCTAAAAGAAATAAACATAAGCAGGTGGAATCAACAGCAGGGACCCAGACATGGCAAGCAGCCTGCCAGAAAGTTTCTTTCTCCACACGCCTGACTACTTTCCCTTTTAGGTGACTCCAGGCCAGGTGGGTAGAACTAGTTAAAGTCACACTAATTTTATGCAACCTCTTCCAGAAAATGTAAGGGGACAGAACATTTCCCAATTTATTTCATGAAGCTAGTATTATCCTGATATCAAAGGACAAAAATATATAATACAAAAAATATATAGTACAAAGGAAACTACAAAACATCATCTCTCATGAACATAGGCACAAAAGACTTCAAAAAAAAAATAGCAAGTGAATCTATCAGTGTGTATAAAGAACTATAGTCCATGACCAACAGGTAGTTATTCTAGGTATGCAAGGCATGCTTAACATTCAAAAATCAGCAAATATAACCCAAACTATTAGATATAAAGTTAAAGATACATTAAAATAAAAATATAGAAAAAGATATACAAAGCAAATTACAACAAAAATAAGTATGGAATCACTATATTACTAGTAGACAAAGTAGAATTAAGGACAAGGAATAAAGACAGAGATTTTACATAGTGATAAGGGAGGCAGATTCCTTAAGAAGACATACCCTTTGTAAATTTACATGCCTTTTAAGCAGAGATTCAAAATGCTTGAAGCAGAAATAGATCAAATTAAAAGAAGAAATAGAAGAATTCACCATTATAGTTATAGACATAAATAATTCCCTCTAAGTAACAGATAAAACAAGTACACTGAAATTAGTAAGGATATTTAATACCTGAACAACACTATCCATCAATATAACCTAATTGACATTTATAGAATACTTCACCCAACAACAGAAAAATACACATTCTTTCCAAGTGCATGTGGAACATTCACCACGACAGATAATATACTTAGTTATATATTAAAAAAAAAAAAAACTTTAAAATAATTGATATCAGGGGTGCCTGGGTGGCTCAGTAGGTTAAAGCCTCTGCCTTCGGCTCAGGTCATGATCCCAGGGTCCTGGGATTGAGCCCCACGTCAGGCTCTCTGCTCAGCAGGGAGTCTGCTTCTCTTGCCCTCTCTCTGCCTGCTTCTCTGCCTACTTGTGATCTCTGTCTGTCAAATAAATAAATAAAATCTTTAAAAAAGTAAATAAATAAAAGTAAAATAATTGATATCATACAAAGTTCATTGTTGGACAAAAATAAAATTAAACTAGAAATCAATTAACAAAATAGTATTCATGAAACTCACCAATTTTTATAAAGTAAATAACACACTTCTAAATAATCCAGTGACCAAAAAGGAAAATAAATTGAGCATTATATAATATCTTACATTAAATTAAAATAAAATACAATATATCAAAATTTCTGTGGGACAACTAAAGCAGTGCATGCATAGAAGGAAATGCAGAATATAAAATGCTTATACTAAGGAGAAGAAATGTCTCAAATCAATTATTGAGTTTTCAGCTGCAGGGAAGTAGGAAAGGGAGAATAAATTAAACATCAAGCAACCAAAAGAAGGGAAATAATAAAGATCAGAGAAGAAATTAGTGACATAGGAAACAGCAAAACCAGTAGAGGAAGTAAATTAGACAAAAAGCTGGTTCTTGAAAAGATAACTAAAACTAATAGTCAGGTGGCTAAAAACAAAACAAAACAAAACAAAACAAAAAAACCTAACTGGAAATGAAACGAATTTCCAAAACATAATTTGAGGACATCCTACAATTTGTATAAGGATAACAAGGAAATTATAAGAGTAATGTAATGCCAATAAATTTGATAACATAGGTGAAATGGACAAATTCCTTGAAAACACAGACCATCAAAACTCAGTGAAGAGGCATTACACATAATGAACTGTCCTGTATCTATTCAAGACATTGAATATCTTATTCAACACCCTTTCCACAAGGAGAAATCCAGACATACATAAGTTCACTAGTGAAATCTTTCTAATATTTAAAGAAAAATTATTTAAAAGTATAAACATACTTCCAGAAAAATATAATAAGAGGAAAGACAACCATTTTATTTTATGAAGCCAGCAACATACTGATACCAATATCACACAAAGCACAAGAAATGAAAAGTAGAGATCAAAACACTTATAATATATGCTTAAATATCCTTAACAAATGATTAGAAAATGGAACCTAGCAATAGACAATAATGACAACATAAGCAAGTGAACTTTATCACAGGATTTCAGGTTTGGTCAAATATGAAAAAGTCAATCAATGCAGCCTCAAATTAATAGTGTAAGTTTTTATCTTAAAGAAAACTGGGCAAGGGGGGGTGGCTGCTCATTCACTTAAGCTTCTGCCTTCAGCTGAGGTCATGATCCTAGGATCCTGGAATTGAGCCCCTCCTAGGGTTCCCCTCTCAATGGGAAGTCTGTTTCTCCCTCTCTCTCCCGCCACCCCCTTGCTCATGCACGCTCTCCCTCTCTCTCTCTCAAAAATAAATAAATAAAATCTTTAAAAAAAGAAAATTAGAGCAGAAATGAATGAAACCAGTCTCTTCAATAAATGGTGCTGGGAAAATTGGACAGCTATATGTAGAAGAATGAAGCTCGACCATTCTCTTACACCGTACACAAAGATAAACTCAAAATGGATAAAAGAACTCAACATGAGACAGGAATCCATCAGAATCCTAGAGGAGAACATAGGCAGTAACCTCTTTGATATCAGCCACAGCAACTTCTTTCAAGATATGTCTCCAAAGGCAAAGGAAACAAAAGCAAAAATGAACTTTTGGGACTTCATCAAGATGATCAAAAGCTTCTGCACGGCAAAGGAAATAGTCAACAAAACAAAGAGGCAACCCACGGAATGGGAGAAGATATTTGCAAATGACAGTACAGACAAAAGGCTGATATCCAGGATCTGTAAATAACTTCTCAAACTCAACACACACAAAACAGATAATCTTGTCAAAAAATGGGCAGAAGATATGAACAGACACTTCTCCAATGAAGACATACAAATGGCTATCAGACACATGAAAAAATGTTCATCATCACTAGCCATCAGGGAGATTCAAATTAAAACCACATTGAGATATCACCTTACACCAGTTAGAATGGCCAAAATTAGCAAGACAGGAAACAACATGTGTTGGAGAGGATGTGGAGAAAGGGGAACCCTCTTCCACTGTTGGTAGGAATGCAAGTTGGTGCAGTCACTTTGGAAAACAGTGTGGAGATTCCTCAAGAAATTAAAAATAATGCTTCCCTATGACCCTGCAATTGCACTACTGGGTATTTACCCCAAAGATACAGATGTAGTGAAAAGAAGGGCCATCTGTACCCCCATGTTTATAGCAGCAATGGCCATGGTCGCCAAATTGTGGAAAGAACCAAGATGCCCTTCAACAGACAAATGGATAAGGAAGATGTGGTCCATATACACTATGGAGTATTATGCCTCCATGAGAAAGGATGAATACCCAACTTTTGTAGCAACGTGGACACGACTGGAAGAGATTATGCTGAGTGAAATAAGTCAAGCAGAGAGAGTCAAGTATCATATGGTTTCACTTATTTGTGGAGCATAGCAAATAACATGGAGGACATGGGTAGATGGAGAGAAGATGGGAGTTGAGGGAAATTGGAAGGGGAGTTGAACCATGAGAGACTATGGACTCTGAAAAATGACCTGAGGGTTTTGAAGTCGTGGGAGGTTGGAGGTTGGGGGAACCAGGTGGTGGGTATTAAGAAGGGCATGTATTGCATGGAGCACTGGGTGTGGTGCAAAAACAATGAATACTGTTATGCTGAAAAGAAATAAAAAAGAAAATACTAAATATGACTTTTGAAAAAACGTGGTAAACAAGAAAGTCAGTGAAACAAGAAGATGATTTATTTTTTTTTAATAATAGAATTGATAAAACACTAGCAAGACTGACATAAACAAGAGAAGGTTTGAATGAGAATTTTTTTAAAAAAAGATCTTATTTATTTGAGAGAGAGAGCGTGAGCAGGGAGAAGGGCAGAAAGAGAAACATAGTGCCCACTGATCAGGGAGTCTCACGTGGGGCTTGATCCCAGGACCCTGATCATGACGTGAGCTGAAGGCAGATCCTTAATGGATAGAGCCACCCAGGAACCCCTTGAGTGAACAATTTTGGGAGTTAAATTTGATAGCACCATATATCCTGGAGCAATATAGACAATGAGGGAACACTACACACAACTTAACACTCAAAACTTTGACAACTTAGGAGAAATTAATGAATTCCTCAAAAACCAAGATAATATAAATAATCTGAATAGTTTTATAACCATTAAGGAAATTGAATTAATAAATCTTCAGAAAAATAAATCTCCAAGAATATAGAGCTTAACTTGAAAATTCTACCAAATACCTCAAGGAATTTTTCACAAAGTATCTTCCAGAAAAATATTAAGGCAAAGTGCTTCCCAATTCATTTCCTAATACCAAAAGCCTAAAAAGGCAAAACTTCCCTAAAAAGGGAAACTACAGACCAATATCTCTAATGAACTTAGACCCCAAAATCCTCAACGAAATATTAGCAAATGACTCCATCAATTTATAAAAGGAGTTATACTTTAGGTCTAAGTAGGATTTTTTTCCCTGATATACAAGGGACAGTAAATCAGTGTAATCCACCATATCAATAAGGTAAAGAAGAAAAGTCATGTCATTGAAACAGAAAAAGTATATAACGATATCCAACTCCCATTTATAATAAAAACTCTTAAAAAGTTAAGAATAGAGGGGAATTACCTCAACTTGATGAAGAGATTTCTGACTTTGGTCCTGTTGGACATCTCAACAAGGTATTGTTCTTATTAATACTAAAATATCTCCTTCCTTTCTTGGAAACTTCTTAAAGGCTTTACTCAGAGACATCTCCTCCATGACTAATATAATCCTCATTTATTAGCCAGACTTCTGGCTAATAAATGAGGAGAATAGATAGATAGATAGATAGATAGATAGATGATAGATAGATAGATATAGTGTGTGTGTGTGTGTGTGTGTGTGTATATAGTTTATATATTGATTACATACATGTGTATATTATATATATATATATATATATATATATGCTAAAAGAAAGCCATGTAATATTGTTTATTATTACATGTCGTGTTAGCTTTGTTCCATTAATAATAGCATGGTCTTATTTTTTTCTTTTCAATTTTTCATTTAAATTCTAGTTAATTAACATATAGTATCATATTGATTTTCGGAGTAGAATTTAGTGATCCATCACTTACATATAACATCCAGTGCTCATCATAAAAGTGCCCTCCTTAATACACATCATCCATTTATCCCATCCTCTACCCACCTATTCCATCAAACTTCAGTTTATTCTCTATCATTAAGAATCTCTCATGGTTTGGGGCACCTGGGTGGCTCACTGGGTTAAAGCCTCTGCCTTCAACTCGGGTCATGATCCCAGGGATCGAGCACCACATCGGGCTCTCTGCTCATCAGGGAGCCTGCTTCCTCCTCTCTCTCTGTCTGCCTCTCTGCCTACTTGTGATCTCTGTCTGTCAAATAAATAAATAAAATCTTAAAAAAAAAAAGAATCTCTTTTTTTTATTAATTTTATTTATTTTTAAATATATATTTTTATCCCCATGGGTACCGGTCTGAGAATCGCCAGGTTTACACACTTCACAGCACTCACCATAGCACATACCCTCCCCAATGTCCATAACCCCATCCCCCTCTCCCAACCCTCCTCCCCCCACCAACCCTCAGTTTGTTTTGTGAAATTAAGAGTCACTTATGGTTTGTCTCCCTCCCAATCCCATCTTGTTTCATTTACTCTTCTCCTACCCACTTAACCCCCCTTGTTGCATCTCCTCTCCCTCATATCAGGGGGATCATATGATAGTTGTCTTTCTCTGATTGACTTATTTCGCTAAGCATGATACCCTCTAGTTCCATCCACGTCGTCGCAAATGGCAAGATTTCATTTCTCTTGATGGCTGCATAGTATTCCATTGTGTATATATAACACTTCTTCTTTATCCATTCGTCTGTTGATGGACATCTAGGTTCTTTCCATAGTTTGGCTATTGTACACATTGCTGCTATAAACATTCAGGTGCACGTGCCCCTTCGGATCACTACGTTTGTATCTATAGGATAAATACCCAGTAGTGCAATTGCTGGGTCATAGGGTAGTTCTATTTTCAACATTTTGAGGAACCTCCATGCTGTTTTCCAGAGTGGTTGCACCAGCTTGCATTCCCACCAACAGTGTAGGAGGGTTCCCCTATCTCCGCATCCCCGCCAGCATCTGTCATTTCCTGACTTGTTAATTTTAGCCATTCTGACTGGTGTGAGGTGATATCTCATTGTGGTTTTGATTTGTATTTCCCTGATGCCAAGTGATATGGAGCACTTTTCATGTGTCTGTTGGCCATCTGGATATCTTCTTTGCAGAAATGTCTGTTCATATCCTCTGCCCATTTCTTGATTGGATTATTTGTTCTTTGGGTGTTGAGTTTGCTAAGTTCTTTATAGATTTTGGACAGTAGCCCTTTGTCTGATATGTCGTTTGCAAATATCTTCTCCCATTCTGTCAGTTGTCTTTTGGTTTTGTTAACTGTTGCCTTTGCTGTGCAAAAGCTTTTGATCTTAAAATCCCAATAGTTCATTTTTGCCCTTGCTTCCCTTGCCTTTGGCGATGTTCCTAGGAAGATGTTGCTGCGGCTGAGGTCAAAGAGGTTGCTGCCTGTGTTCTCCTCAAGGATTTTGATGGACTCCTTTCTCACATTGAGGTCCTTCATCCATTTTGAGTCTATTTTCGTGTGTGGTGTAAGGAAATGATCCAATTTCATTTTTCTGCATGTGGCTCTCCAATTTTTCCAACACCATTTATTGAAGAGGCTGTCTTTTTTCCATTGGACATTCTTTCCTGCTTTGTCGAAGATTAGTTGACCATAGCATTGAGGGTCTATTTCTGGGGTCTCTATTCTGTTCCATTGATCTATGTGTCTGTTTTTGTGCCAGTACCATGCTGTCTTGATGATGACAGCTTTGTAATAGAGCTTGAAGTCTGGAATTATGATGCCACCAACTATGGCTTTCTTTTTCAATATTCCTTTGGCTATTTGAGGTCTTTTCTGGTTCCATATAAATTTTAGGATTATTCGTTCCATTTCTTTGAAAAAAATGGATGGTACTCTGATAGGAATTGCATTAAATGTGTAGATTGCTTTTAGGTAGCATAGACATTTTCACAATATTTGTTCTTCCAATCCAGGAGCATGGAACATTTTTCCATTTCTTTGTGTCTTCCTCAATTTCTTTCATGAGTACTTTATAGTTTTCTGAGTATAGATTCTTAGTCTGCTTGGTTAGGTTTATTCCTAGGTATCTTATAATTTTGGGTGCAATTGTAAATGGGATTGACTCCTTAATTTCTCTTTCTTCTGTCTTGTTGTTGGTGTAGAGAAATGCAACTGATTTCTGTGCATTGATTTTATATCCTGACACTTTACTGAATTCCTGTACAAGATCTAGCAGTTGGAGTGGAGCCTTTTGGGTTTTCCACATATAGTATCATATCATCTGCGAAGAGTGATAGTTTGACTTCTTCTTTGCTGATATAGATGCCTTTAATTTCTTTTTGTTGTCTGATTGCTGAGGCTAGGACTTCTAATACTATGTTGAATAGCAGTGGTAATAATGGACATCCCTGGCGTGTTCCTGACCTTAGCAGAAAAGCTTTCAGTTTTTCTCCATTGAGAATGATATTTGCGGTGGGTTTTTCATAGATGGCTTTGATAATATTGAGGTATGTGCCCTCTATCCCTACACTTTGAAGAGTTCTGATCAGGAAGGGATGCTGTACTTTATCAAATGCTTTTTCAGCATCTATGGAGAGTATCATATGGTTCTTGTACTTTCTTTCATTAATGTGTTGTATCACATTGATTGATTTGCGGATGTTGAACCAACCTTGCAGCCCTGGAATAAATCCCACTTGGTCGTGGTGAATAATCCTTTTAATGTACTGTTCCATCTTACTGTCTAGTATTTTGGTGAGAATATTTGCATCTGTATTCATCAAGGATATTGGCCTGTAGTTCTATTTTTTGAAGGGATCCTTGTCTGGTTTTGGGATCAAGGTGATGCTGGCCTCATAAAATGAGTTTGGAAGTTTTCCTTCCATTTCTATTTTTTGGAACAGTTTCAGGAGAATAGGAATTACTTCTTCTTTAAATGTTTGGTAGAATTCCCCCGGGAAGCCGTCTGGCCCTGGGCTTTTGTTTGTTTGGAGATTTTTGATGACTATTTCAATCTCCTTACTGGTTATGGGTCTGTTCAGGCTTCCTATTTCTTCCTGGTTCGGTTGTGGTAGTTTATATATCTCTAGGAATGCATCCATTTCTTCCAGATTGTCAAATTTGTTGGCATAGAGTTGCTCATAATATGTTCTTATAATTGTCTGTATTTCTTTGGTGTTAGTTGTGATCTCTCTTCTTTCATTCATGATTTTATTGATTTAGGTCCTTTCTCTTTTCTTTTTGAGAAGTCTGGCCAGGGGTTTATCAATCTTATTAATTCTTTCAAAGAACCAGCTCCTAGTTTCGTTGATTTGTTCTATTGTTTTTTTGGTTTCTATTTCATTGATTTCTGCTCTGATCTTTAGGATTTCTCTTCTCCTGCTGGGTTTAGGGTTTCTTTCTTGTTCTTTCTCCAGCTCCTTTAGGTGTAGGTTTAGGTTGTGTACCTGAGACCTTTCTTGTTTCTTGAGAAAGGCTTGTACCGCTATATATTTTCCTCTCAGAACTGCCTTTGTCGTGTCCCATAGATTTTGAACCGTTGTATTTTCATTATCATTTGCTTCCATGATTTTTTTCAATTCTTCTTTAAGTTCCTGGTTGACCCATTCATTCTTTAGAAGGATGCTGTTTAGTCTCCATGTATTTGGGTTCTTTCCAAATTTCCTCTTGTGATTGAGCTCTAGCTTCAGGGCATTGTGGTCTGAAAATATGCAGGGAATGATCCCGGTCTTTTGATACCGGTTGAGACCTGATTTAGGACCGAGGATGTGATCTATTCTGGAGAATGTTCCATGTGCACTAGAGAAGAATGTGTATTCTGTTCCTTTGGGATGAAATGTGCTGAATATCTGTGAAGTCCATCTGGTCCAGTGTGTCATTTAAGGCCTTTATTTCCTTGTTGATCTTTTGCTTGGATGATCTGTCCATTTCAGTGAGGGGAGTGTTTAAGTCCCCTACTACTATTGTATTATTGTCGATGTGTTTCTTTGATTTTGTTATTAATTGGTTTATATAGTTGGCTGCTCCCATGTTAGGGGAATAGATATTTAAAATTGTTAGATCTTCTTGTTGGTCAGATCCTTTGAGTATGATATAGTGTCCTTCCTCATCTCTTATTATAGTCTTTGGCTTAAAATCTAATTGATCTGATATAAGGATTGCCACTCCTGCTTTCTTCTGATGTCCATTAGCATGGTAAATTGTTTTCCACCCCCTCACTTTAAATCTGGAGGTGTCTTCGGTTTAAAATGAGTTTCTTGTAGGCAACATATAGATGGGTTTTGTTTTTTTTTATCCATTCTGATACCCTGTGTCTTTTGATTGGGGCATTTAGCCCATTAACATTCAGGGTAACTATTGAGAGATATGAATTTAGGGCCATTGTATTTCCTGTAAGGTGACTGTTATTGTATATTGTCTCCGTTCCTTTCTGATCTACTACTTTTAGGGTCTCTCTTTGATAAGAGGACCCCTTTCAATATTTCCTGTAGAGCTGTTTTGGTGTTTGCAAATTCTTTCAGTTTTTGTTTGTCCTGGAAGCTTGTAATCTCTCCTTCTATTTTGAAAGATAGCCTAGCTGGATATAGTATTCTGGCTGCATGTTTTTCTCATTTAGTGCTCTGAATATATCATGCCAGCTCTTTCTGGCCTGCCAGGTCTCTGTGGATAAGTCTGCTGCCAATCTAATATTTTTAACATTGTTTGTTAGAGAATTCTTTTCCCGGGCTGCTTTCAGGATTTTCTCTTTGTCACTAAGACTTGTAATTTTGACTATTAGGTAACGGGGTGTGGACCTATTCTTATTGATTTTGAGGGGGGTTCTCTGAACCTCCTGGATTTTGATGCTTGTTCCCTTTGCCATATTGGGGAAATTCTCTCCAATAATTCTCTCCAATATACCTTCTGCTCCCCTCTCTCTTTCTTCTTCTTCTGGAATCCCAATTATTCTAATGTTGTTTCATCATATGGTGTCACTTATCTCTTGAATTCTCCCCTCGTGGTCCAGTAGCTGTTTGTCTCTCTTTTGCTCAGCTTCTTTATTCTCTGTCATTTGGTCTCCTATATCGCTAATTCTTTCTTCTGCCTCATTTATCCTAGCAGTGAGAGCCTCCATTTTGGATTGCACCTCATTAATAGCTTTTTTTATTTCAACTTGGTTAGATTTTAGTTCTTTTATTTCTCCAGAAAGGGCTTTTATATCTCCCGAGAGGGTTTCTCTAATATCCTCCATGCCTTTTTTGAGCCCAGCTAGAACCTTGAGAATCGTCATTCTGAACTCTAGATCTGATATATTACCAATGTCTGTATTGATTAGGTCCCTAGCCTTTGTTACTGCCTCTTGTTCTTTTTTTTGTGGTGAATTTTTCCGCCTTGTCATTTTGTCCAGATAAGAGTCCAGATATGAAGGAGCAAGTAAAATACTAAAAGGGTGGCAACAACCCCAGGAAAATATGCTTTAACCATATCAGAAGAGATCCCAAATCGTGAGGGGGGAGAAAGGAGATAAAAAGTGGTCCAGAAAGAAAAAAAAAAATGAAACAATTAAAAGAAGAAAACGAATAAAGAAAAA
>NW_022631139.1:2672029-2904333 GCF_010015895.1 Lontra canadensis
CTAGTTAAAAAACGTTAAAAAAGAAAAGGGTAAAAGTTAAAAAAATTAGCAGAAGAAGAGAAAAAAAAATTGAAAAAGAAAAAAAAAATTAAATTAACTGCAAGGCTAAAGAATCATGGGGAGAAAACCATGAGCTCTGTGCTTTGCTTTCTCCTCCTCTGGAATTCCGCTGTTCTCCTTGGAATTGAAACTGCACTCCTTGTTGGTGAACTTGGTCCTGGCTGGATTTCTTGTTGATCTTCTGGGGGAGGGGCCTGTTGTAGTGATTCTCAATTGTCTTTGCCCCCCGGTGGAGTTGCACCGCCCTTACCAGGGGCCGGGCTGAGTAATCCACTCGGGTTTGCTTTCGGGAGCTATTGTTCCCTGAGCAATTTCCGTAGAGTTCCGGAGGACAGGAGTGAAGTTGGAGGCCTCCCAGTCTCCAGCCCGGAGGAGCCGAGAGCCCAGGGCCCCACTCCTCAGTGCGCCCTCAGAGAACAGCGTGCAATTACTCCCATCACCCTGGCCTCCGGCCACGCTCCGAGCTGACCGAGCCTGCGACCAGTTCAAGATAACCCCAAGTTTAGAGCTCACTCCTCAGCTCTGTCTCTGTAGCCGGCTTCCCCGTTCTAATACCTGTGAGCTCTGCGACACTGAGACACCCCTGATCCTTCTGTGACCCTGCGGGACCTGAGGCCACGCTGACCCCACGTGGGCTTCACCCCAGTTAAGCCTCTGGAGCAATGTCCCTCAGTAGAACAGACTTTTGAAAGTCCTGATTTTGTGCCCCGTTGCTCCGCCGCTTGCCGAGAGCCGTCCCCTCCCCCCACGGTCTATCTTCCCGACGCTTTGGATTCACCTCTCCGCGAGTCCTACCTTTCAGAAAGTGGTTGATTTTCTGTTTCTAGAATTGCTGTTCTTCTTCTCTTCGATCTCCCATTGGATTTGTAGGTGTTTGCAATCTTTAGATAAGCTATCTAGCTGATCTCCCGCAACCTGAAGTAGTCTCAGCCTGCTACTTCTCTGCCATCTTCACTCCAAAAAAAAGAATCTCTTATGGTTTGCTTCTTTCTCTCTCTTTTTTATCCTTCCAAGGTGTTCATGTTTCATTTCTTAAATTCCACAAATGAGTGAAATAAAATGATATTTGTCTTTCTCTAACTGACTTATTTTGCTTAGAATAATGCACTCTACCTCCATTCATGTCATTGCAAATGGGAAGATTTTTTTTTTTTTGATAGCTGAGTAATATTCCTGTGTGTGTGTGTGTGTGTGTGTGTTCTTCTGATCTCTCCCTGCAGATTCATAACTCTGCCCCGCCCACCTCATGACAGGTAGTCCTTTTCTGTTTGTAAAGATCCAGATATATATTCTTATATCTCAGGCTGATTTCATGGGTGTTCAGAACAGTTTGGTAGATATCCATCTAAATTCAGGGAACTGGTTGAAATGCAGTCCCTTACTCCTCTGCCATCTTGCCTATCCCCAGACATTTTTTTTTTTTTGACATCTTCTTTATCCATTCATTAGTCAATGGGTATTTGGCTCTTTCCATAGTTTGGCTGTTATTGATAATGCATCAGTAGAATATTCTTAAAAGCAGGAATTAAAGATATAGTTTTTTATATTAACTACTGCACCCACTATTGTAATAAGCTAATTGAAATTCTGTGTAAATAAAATTAAGGAAACAGGAAAAGAAAGTTGGTAAATTGAGTAAAAATTAGGGGAAAAGAGAAAAAAGAGCACTGTACTGTAAAAAAAGTCTGTGTTCTATTTTACATTGTATAATATTTAGTAAGTCAAATAATTTCCACAGTTTTGTTACTTCATATAATATTGAGAGAAACTTATCTGCCTCAATTACAGTAAAAGCTATTAGGCTGAACTAAGAATGTCATTGTTCATAGAGAAGGAGCCTTGAGCTAAGCGAGCTAAGCATGAGAAGCCTCTCATAAGTGTGTTGAAGCAGGGGGACAGGCATGTCACTAGTGGTGGTGTTCAGGTGCAGAAAGACTGAATGGGGATGAATAAGTGGAAGGAGTTGTCACAGGGCTTCATCAAGAGGTGTGACTATAGAGGTAAATATGATGAGGTTGTGGTGGAGATGTAAGGCAATAGCCAAGAAGCTCAAAGACCTTCAGTGTGAGGAAACCACTTTGTAGACGAAATGGAAAGGGTAAGTCCACAGAAGACAAGAAAAAGTAACTGAGCATCTAGATCTGGTTTGGGGCCATAGAAGGCTTTCCTGAGGACGCAAAGTACATTGCAAGTCCCTTGCAAGTGACAAAGACCCTAGTAAAACTACCACCAGTGAAAAGAGGAACTGATTGACTCATGTAACCTAAAGGTTGAGTGTAAATTTGTTCTCACAGTCTCTATGGAGTGTCATTGTTCTCTCATCACCACTTGTCCAGACACTGTGTCTGTCTGCTTCTCCCTCTCTTAATGGTGTCATTTCTCCTTCTATAAGCAGGTTTCCTCAAGGTGGGGGAAGGAGGAATGGAGGATGTACAGGTCTGGCTAGGCTGCTGAAAGTCCAAGATTACTTCATTTTAATTGGAGACCACCAAAGAATGCATGTATTTATTCCTGGAATAAACTCTGTGGCAAAAACCAAGTGAAGATCCTATGTCCACCAGTAGAAAAGGAGTGAGATCTTAATGTTAGTAGATCCATCAGAATCTTGTGAAATAGAGAAGCCACAATTTCTAAAAGGATTTCATTTGTACTGAAAGGGAAAAAGGCTAAAAAATATGTTCATAAAAAAAATTAAAAAATAAAAAAATGTTCATTCTATAGGCAAACATGAATGATTAGTAAATTATTGCTTTGGGCAATATATCTTAGGGTGCATGATAAACTTCTCCATGAACTTGAACTCTGATGATGGCTCCCTTACTATTAAAACATACTCTTCCCTTGGCTCCTAAGAAGGACACATGTGACTTAAAGTCTTCTTGCTCTTTCTCAGTTGTCCCTGAAAGTCTTCTTTCCTTTTCTTCATCCTTGCTTTAACCTTAATGGGTTGTCACTGCTATGCACCCCAGGCTTCCACTCTATAGTGTCTTGTTGGACAGTTCTCATCACTTCTGTATTTTCTACTCTCACCTCCTAAAACATGAATTCCAAAATCACAATTTCCTAATGCCCAACTGTCCAACCATTTCTTAATGCTCAACTGCTACTGAATATCTCTTACAATTCATCCCAGAGACATTTCAAATCCAAGCTTCAATACAAAATTTATTACCTTCCCCTTTGAAAGCTTATCCTTTTTCATATATTCTACATTTCAGTTAATGAATGGTACCTATTGTCCAAGCATAAGTTATAAAACAGTTTTTCTTTTTCTAACTTCAAACAATGTTACCAAGATAAATTCAGTTTACCTCTTAAATAGTTCTTGAATCTTTTTTCATTTTCTCCAAATTCACCTCACTTTCTTAGTTCAGGCCTTCAACATCAGTTCTGATTATGTATATCCACTGTTTACTATGTGCTGGACTGATGACTCAGGACTTTATATATACTCTATCAAGTAATCTTTAAGTCAAACCTAGACATTATATTCTGTTCACTCTTTTCTTGCTCCTCTGCAATGTAAAAGTAGATGCTAATGTGATTTTTTTTAAGATTTTATTTATTTGACAGAGAGAGATCACAAGTGGGCAGAGAGGCAAGAGAGAGAGAGAGGAGGAAGCAGGCTTCCCACAGAGCAGAGAGCCCAATGTGAGACTCGATTCCAGGACCCTGATATCATGACCTGAGCTGAAGGCAGAGGCTTAACCCACTGAGCCACCCAGGTGCCCCGATGCTAATGTGATTTAGATGGTAGTTTTCAAGAGGCAGCTGCATTACTCTTCACACACACATGGACAAGCTTGGGACCATTTAGAAATAGCTAGAGGAAAGACCCTGTTGGGATTTTGTGGGAAGACCAAGAAAGTTAAAATTCCTACAATCACACAGTATAATACCACATGATGGAGAATGGCCTCAAATAAAATAACGATTGTGTCTTTTTTGGGAAATCACCAGATGAGAATATTGATTGAAATATATTCCCAAGCCAGAACTCACTCATCAGGTGCTTGAAAGAAGTTCATAGATGTGTGGTCCTCTCTTCCATTCTTTATGGGTGTGCTTTTTCTTTCTATACACAAACCCATGCACTTTGGCCATCGTTTTGGGTCAATTCATTCATTCACTTATCCAACAGCTATATGTTGACCAACTACTATGTGCCAGGTACTCTGCTAAGTGCTGGGTACTAAAAAACGTTGACTGTTTCTCTCATGCAGATTTTAGATTACAGTTGGACAGATAAAAAGCAACCAATAATAACACAAATAAATGCAACTGCAACTTACATAAAAACAATTAAAAGAAGATACATGGAGTTGCAAGCAAATGAATTGAAGATATTGGAACTCTGGACCTGGACTGGGCAAGGGGGTGGTAGGCACAAATAATTTTGTTTTGTTTTGTTCTTAAACTGATAGCCATGCTAAGATATAAAGAATAGGTAGGAGGAGCAGACTAAGTAAAGATGGGCAGAGAATGGAGAGAAAGGAGGAGAATTTCTAGAAAAAGTAAGCAACAGCTTATAATTCTCCTGTGACATAAAGAACACATTGAAGCTAGGAACGGGATTGATGGAGTGTGTGGAATGGATGAGGCTGGATGATCAGGCAGGACCAAAACAATTCATGGCTTCACAACTCATGCTAAGAATGTGAAGCCACAGGTCAAGTGTCATGGGAGCCAATTAAATCATTCCAAAAGGTTTGATACTGATCAATTGCATTTTGAGATGGGTCACTCTGACTGCATCATGAAAAAATGGGTTGGAATACAACAAGATGGATATAGTACTCAATTAGTTTGCAATTGTATCAACCGTGTTAGCAAGGTGAGGGACTGGGTTAATGCTGGTGCAGAGCAGAAAAGAAAAAAACTTGAAGATTTTGAAAGTAATTTATGAAGAACATGTGGAAGTCCTCCTTTAGTCCTAATTTGAGACCCTGTGCTTCAATTTTGGCCTCCAGGATTCTTAAAAACGGTATCAGGCTCCCACTAGACCTTGAGGTTGTTATTTTCCTTCTTAACTAATATGTCCTATGTCCTTAATAGTGTTATGTTTGTTTTAAAGTGGTCTTTTGTTTTAAGGGACTTGTATAAAAGCAAAACCATAGTAAGAAATTGAGCCAAGTTTAAATCTAGCTGTCTTAATCAAGTCTTAGCTCTTCTGAAATAGTAATCTACACTGTGCCTTTATGTAATGAATGGTCTTCTAACCAGGATTCTTACCTCAAGTTCTACCATCCCATTCAGTGACTCTCAGGGAACTTTTGAGTAGATCTCAGACCATCAGCATCAGCATCACCTGTGAATTTGTTAGAGGTACAACTTTTCCAGCCCCATTGCAGGCTTCTGAAGCAGAATTCCTGGCATTGGACCTAGACATTGGTGATTTCACAAGACCTCTGGGTGAATTTGATGCATGAACGCATTTTGAAATAAAGTCATTTAACTCATTTCCACACAGGTTCTAGAAGAAATGCTTTGAAAGTTTTTTTTCAACCAAGAGCCATAAACTGTGAAGGAACTCTGGTTAACAGATCCCCTCTCTATATTTTATCCAGCCTTCTCAAGCATAGCCATAGCCATGAAAGTTAGTAACTCAACAATTGTCTCTCCACAATTGCACTCCAAGCTTCTAAGATAGTACTTGGAACACAGAAGTGCTCATTATTTGTTGATTAAATGCATACAATGCATATCTCTTTTTTTCCCACTTTTTATTTTATTTTATTTTATTTCTTTTCAGTGTTCCAAAATTCATTGTTTATGCACCATACCCAGTGCTCCATGCAATACATATACTCCATAATACCTACCACCAGGCTCACCCACCTTTCCACCCCCCTCCCACCCAAAACTTTCAGTTTGTTTCTCAGAGTCCACAGTCTCTCATGGTTTGTCTCCCCTCCAATTTCCCCCAATTCACTTCTCTGCTCCATCTCCCAATATCCTCAGTGTTATTCCTTACGTTCCACAAGTAAGTGAAACCATATGATACTTGGTTCTCTCTACTTCACTTATTTCACTCAGCATAATCTCCCCCAGTCTGTCCATGTTGATACAAAAGTTGGATATTCATCTTTTCTCATGGGGGCACAATACTCCATTGTATTATGGACCATATCTTCTTTATCCATTCATCTGTTGAAGGGCATCTTGGTTGTTTCCATGGTTTGATGATTGTGGCCATTGCTGCTATGAACATTGGGGTACAGATGGCCCTTCTTTTCACTACATCTGTACCTTTGGGGTAAATACCCAGTAGTGCAATTCCAGGGTCATAGGGTAGCTCTATTTTTGATTTCTTAAAGAATCTCCACACTATTTTCCAAAGTGGCTGCACCAACTTTCATTCCCACCAACAGTGTAATAGGATTCCCCTTTCTCCACATCCTCTTCAACACATGGTGTTTACTGTCTTGTTAATTTTGGCCATTCTAACTGGTGTAAAGTGGTATCTTAATGTGGTTTTGATTTTAATCTCCCTGATGGCTAATGATGATGAACATTCTTTCTTGTGTCTGCTAGCCATTTGTATGTCTTCTTTGGAGAAGTGTCTGTTCATGTCTTCTACCCATTTTTTGACATGATTGTTTTGTGTGTGCTGAGTTTGAAGAGTTCTTTATAGATCTTGCATATCAGCCCTTTATCTGCAGTGTCATTTGCAAATATCTTTTCCCATTCCATGGTTGCCTCTTTGTTTCCTTTCTTCCCTTTCTTTCTTCTCACTCTTTCCTTTGCTATGCAGAAGCTTTTGATCTTGATGAAGTCCCAAAAGTTCATTTTCATTTTTGTTTCCTTTGCCTTTGGAGACATATCTTGAAAGAAGTTGCTGTGGCCGATGTCAAAGAATTTAGTGCCTATGTTCTCTTCTATGATTCTGATGGATTTCTGCCTCACTTTGAGATCTTTTACCCACTTTGAGTTCATCTTTGTGTATGATGTAAGAGAATGGTCAAGTTTCATTCTTCTACACATAGCTGTCCAATTTTTCCAGCTCATTTATTGAAGAGACTGTCTTTTTTCCACTGTATATTTTTTCCTGCTTTGTCGAGGATTATTTGACCATAGAGTTGAAGGTCCATATCTGGGCTCTCTACTCTGTTCCATTGGTCTACGTGTCTGATTTTGTGCCAGTACCATGCTGTCTTGGTGATCACAGCTTTGTAGTAAAGCTTGGAAGCCGGCAACATGGTGCTCCTAGTTTTGTTTTTTCTTTTTCAACATTTCCTTAGCAATTTGGGGTCTTTTCTGGTTCCATGCAAATTTTAGGATTATTTGTTTCAGCTCTTTGAAAAATGCCAGTAAAATTTTGATCAGGATGACATTGAAAGTATAGATGGCTCTGGGCAGTATAGACATTTTAACAATGTTTATTCTTCTGATCCATAAGCATGGATGCTCTTCCATCTTTTTCTGTCTTTTTCAATTCCTTTCATGAGTGTTCTGTAGTTCTTCCAGTAGGATCCTTTAACTCTTCAGTTAGGTTTCATCCCAGGTATTTCATGGTTCTTGGTGCTATAGTAAATGGAATTGATTCTCTAATTTCCCTTTCTATTTTTTCATTGTTAGTGTATAAGAAAGCAACTGATTTCTGTACATTGACTTTGTATCCTGCCACATTACTGAATTGCTGTATGAGTTCTAGAAGTTTAGGGATGGAGTGTTTTGGCTTTTCCATATAAAGTATCATGTTATCTGTGAAGACAGAGAGTTTAAGCTCTTCTTTGACAATTTGAATACATTTTATTTCTTTTTGTTGTCTGATTGCTGTTTCTAGGACTTCTAGTACCATGTTGAACAACAGTGGCAAGAGTGGACATCCTTGTTGTGTTCCTGATCTCAAAGGGAAGGCTGTCAGCTTTTCCCCACTGAGGATAATACTCACTGTGGGTTTTTCACAGATAGATATTATGAAGTTGAGGAATGTTCCCTCTATCCTTATGCTTTGAAGGGTTTTAATCAGTAATGGATGCTGTATCTTGTCAAATGCTTTTTCTGCATCAATTGAGAGGACCATGAGGTTCTTCTCTCTTCTCTTATTGATTTGTTCTATCACATCAATTGATTTACGAATGTTGAACCACCCTTGCATCCCCTGGATAAATCCTACCTGGTCATGGTGGATAATCTTTTTAATGTACTGTTGGATCCTATTGGGTAGAATCTTGCTGAGAATTTGGCATCCATATTTATCAAGGATATTGGTCTGAAATTCTCTTTTTTGGTGGGGTCTTTGCCTGTTTTGGGGATCAGGGTAATGCTGGCTTCATAAAAAGAGTCTGGAAGTTTTCCTTCTGTTTCTATTTTTTGAAAGAGCTTCAGGATAATAGGTATTATTTCTTCTTTGAATGTTTGATAGAATTCTCCAGGGAATTCGTCAGGTCCTGGGCTCTTGCTTTTTGGGAGGTTTTTGATCACAGCTGCAATCTTGGTACTAGATATCGGTCTATTCAGGTTGTCAGTTTCTTCCTGATCCAGTTTTGGAAGTTAATACGTTTCTAGGAATGCATCAATTTCGTCTAGGTTGCTTAACTTATTGGCATATAACTGTTAATAATTTCTGATGATCATTTCTATTTCCTTGGTGTTAGTCGTGATCTCTCTCTATTTATTCATAATTTTATTAATTTGGGACCTCTTTTTTTATTTTGGATTAGTTTGGCCAATGGTTTATTGATCTTATTGATTCTTTTTTTTTAAGATTTTATTTATTTATTTGACAGACAGAGAGCACAAGTAGGCAGAGAGGAAGGCAGAGAGAGAGGAGGAAGCAGGCTCCCCGCTGAGCAGAGAGCCCAATGTGGGGCTCGATCCCAGGACCCTGGGATCATGACCTGAGTCGAAGGCAGAGGCTTTAAGCCACTGAGCCACCCAGGCGCCCCACTGATCTTATTGATTCTTTAAAAAAAAAAAAAAAAAAAAAGCTTCAAGTTTCATTGATGTGTTCTACTGCATCCCTAGTTTCTATCTCATTGATCTCTGCTCTAGTCTTCTTCTGTGTGGGGTTGGCTTAATTTGTTGTTGATTCTCCAGTTCTTTAAAGTGTAGAGACAGCTGGTGTACTCTGGATTTTTCAATGTTTTTGAGGGAAGCTTGTATGACTATATATTTCCCCCCTTAGGAGGACCGCCTTTGCCATATCCCATAGGTTTTGGACTTAAGTGTCTTCATTCTCATGGATTTCCATGAATTGTTTAAATTCTTTGATTTCCTGGTTAATCCAAACATTCTTAAGCAGGTTGGTCATTAGCTTCCAAGTGTTTGAATTCCTTCCAAAAATTTCTTGTGGTTGAGTTCCATTTTCAAAGCATTGTGGTCTGAGAATATGCAGAGAATAATGTCAATCTTTTGGTATTGGTTAAGCCCTGATTTGTGACCCAGTATGTAGTCTGTTCTGGAGAAATTTCCATATGCATTCAAGAAGAATGAGTATTCTCTTGTTTTAGGGTGGAATGTTCTGTATATACCTATGAGGCCCAGCTGATGCAATGTGTCATTCAATGCTTTTCCTCGAGTACAGATCCTTTACCTCTTTGGGTACATTTATTCCCAGGTTTCTTATGGTTTTTGGTGCTGTAGCAAATGGAATTGATTCTCTAATTACCCTTTCTATATTTTCAGTGTATAAGAAAGCAACTGATTTCTGTAAATTGATTTTTTTTATCTCTTTTGATTGTAGTTTTCCTCCTTTGACCTTTGCCTGTCATAATCAGTCTTCCAATTTATTTTCAGCTGAGCCTATTTTCTTACAATTCTTGTAAGGGTAGATCACTAGTATCAAAAGGAAGATAAATATCATATTCCCCATGCTCAAAGGGAAATATTGCCCTTAGGGAGGCAATAGTCATTGCAGTAAAAGTGAGATATTCCCAGTGCATTTTTAAAAAAACCTCATCATTTCCCTCTGCAAAATATCAAGAGCTATTTGTCTAAGAATTTATAACTTTGAAGGTAATAAAATAAGCATGTATTTTATAATCATATCTTAAGACTAAAGGACTCAAAGGAATTTTAAATAAATTATTTCTCTAAATGAGTGATTGTGTTAATTGTCATATCTAGAATTTAGCTTATCTGTTAATATGCCCTGGTGAATTCAGTGATATGGCTTCTTCCCAAGGTGCTTGTGGCTATCAGGATGCCATTCAGAAAGTATAGAATGCCCACCCCAAAGCTAAGTAAGAAACATTATCTCAGTAAAGCTGTACCCTGGTCTGGAAACATATGGACAGAGGAGAAATTAACACTGGAAGCTTAAGGGGTAATAGACATCTGATACTATTACTAAGAAAATCCATTTACATATTCAAATTAAACACTCTAGTGTCTAACTATTTAAATGCACCTATTGATCTTTCAGTTTCAATAAAATTACCCTCATCTTGATTACATGTTTAACCTTCTAGATTTTGAGAAAACACACCCCTTCCAGAAATTTCTCTCTTTCTCCTTGTATATTACATTTTAATACTTTCTTCCTTTCCCTCTTTCTTTCTTTTTCTCTTTTTTCCTCCCTCCCACCCCTCAATCCTAAAACTCGTAGTACTTTTAAAGGAATCCCAAGATCTACTACATTGTTTGAGTACAAAAAAAAGAAACACAATACTCTTCCTTTCCTTCAGGAATTTACTATCTTGCCTAAGAGATTAGACTATTGCCTAAGAGTTTAGACTAGCTGTGAGGTGACAGGAAATCACAGTGGTCAAAGGCACAGATGCTGCAGTTACTACATTACTTGAATTCAAACTCACCACAATTTGGTTGTGTGATTTTAGAAAGTTCTTTAATTTTCTTATGTAAAAATAAGGTTAAACAATATTTTATTACATTTATGATTATTATGAAAAACAAATAAGTTAATACCTAAAAAGTTCTAAAAAATTAGGCACATAGCATACTTTATGTAAACATTAGTTGTTATTTAAGTGCAGTAATAAAAGGAAGTGCTATGAGACAGCTGTCACCTCTGAGATAGAGAAATGATGTGGTAGAAAGAATATTCCTAAAGCAACATTATTTAAGATGAGAAGTTAAGAATTTAAGTACCAGTGTATCCATTTATTAAATATCTGCTGATTTTTTTTTCTTTTTAATATGCTAGGACCAGGGTGAGATACATGAAATAAGGGAGTGTGTGTGTGTGTGTGTGTGTGTGTGTGTGTGTGTTGGGTCCATTATCAAAGGAACGAGACTGAGACAAAGTGAAAGTTGTGTAAAACTTTATTTTATGCCAAGCATTAGAAGTCAAACTGACCGGCCAGGGCCACCTCCGAAGAGAGCGAACCCCCCTTGGTCTTACAGGTTAGTTTTATAGGCACAACCGCAGACCTCTATGTATGTGGCTTTGGCTGATTGGATGTCTCCTACCTGTGTGTTTTAGTAATGGTTACCCAGAACTGATACTAGTAATTGCAAAGGTGTTTATTAAACAACAAAATGGCTACCTAGGAAACATGGAGTCACTCTGGCTAAGAAGGCCCAGGCAGCTTTTAACGTGGAATTGGCCCCAACATTCCCCCTTTTTCTTTGGAGATTAGTCAATTCCTGACTCTTCCTGAACTGTAAGCAAACCAGTCTCTGGTGGGGGCCTTAAGGAAGTTAGTAAGACTATTAATAAGACTATTATGGTCCATTGGGGTGTTTTAGGTCAATGAGGAGTTCCCTGGCTATGGCTGAGTAGGAACAGGGTTAAAAGTGACCAAGTTATGAAACCCTTTTGAGTATTAGTTTTAGTCCACAGTTGGTGGAGTCCACTGGCAGTGGCTACCATTTCTGGGGGGTGTCTTGTTTGGGGCTCATTTGATGTGACATATGTGAATCCAGGCCCTGATGTTTTCTGTTTTTACTGTCATGGGGGTAGTCAGGATGACAGTGAATGGTCCCTTTCAGTGAGGCTTCAAGTTTTCCACTCGGGGGCGGTGTATCCAAACCAAGTCTCCGGGTTAGTAAGGATGTGGTTTCACCTCTGTCTCTGTCTCAGTGTAGGCAGTTTGGACCCCTGTGTGGGCTTTTTTTAAGACAGACTCTAGTGCCTGCAGTGACTGGAGTACAGACTGATCAGCCATTTCCGCTAGGGCAACCTCTTGTAGCCATGGGCAGAGTGGAGGGGGTCTCCCGAACATTATTTTAAATGGGGTAACCTTATTTAAGTAGGGTGTACATCGTGCCCTAAGGAGGGTGAAGGAAAGGAGATCCACCCATCCACCACCAGTTTCCAGAATTAACTTTGTCAAGATCTCTTTAAGAGTCCAGTTTATTCTCTCTACTTGTCCAGAACTCTGGGGCTGGTAGGCACAGTGCAGTTTCCAATTAGTGCCCATGGCCTTGGCCAATGCCTGTGATACTGAACTCACAAATTCAGGGCTGTTGTTTGACCTGATCTCGAGAGGCAACCCAAACCTAGGAATTATTTTTTAGTAGCTTTTGGCTACCATTCCTGACATTTCATGTTTGGTGGAAAAAGCCTCTACTCAGCCTGAAAAGGTACCCACAAAAACTAACATATACTTGTGTCCATATTTTTCTCATTTTATTTCTGTAAAATCCACTTCCAATAAACTCCTGGTTTTCTACCTCTTTTTCTTTTTCTCTTTCTATCCTAGTTTTTCCCGCATTTACTGCCTGACATTGAGCACATCTATCAATCACATCCTGAGCCATATGCCCTAATTTAGATACCTGAAACGGCTTGCCCATGGGCTTCTTAAGTTTGCATATTCCTAAATGAATATCCTGATGTATTTGGCTTACTATTTTTTTCTAGTATCCCAATCCCCTTTATAGTCTAATTTAGTTCATTTTTGTAAATATTTTAAATCTTTCTCTGAATAGTTTGTTTTTTTCTGGTAGGGCTGGAGCCAGGAGTATAACCAGTTCTTGTGCCATTTCTCAGTCTTCTTATTTTGCAGCTTGATCTGCTAATTGTTTTTGTTGTTGTTGTTGTTGTTGTTTTGTTTTGTTTTGTTTTGTTTCTTTTTTTGAAACCAGATCAGTCCCCTTTTGGTGCCCCAGGCAATGCATAACGGCCACCTCTTTTGGGTCCCAAAATAGCCTGGAGGAGAGCCAATATTTTTTCTCTATTTTATTTTTTTTTCCTTCTGCTGTTAATAAGCCCCTTTCTTTATAAATAGTCCCATGTATATGGAGAGCAGCAAATGCATACCTGCTGTCCATATAGATGTGTGGCAGGGCCAATTTCCAGAGCTCCTGCTCAAGAGAAAGACACCGAAGTCCTTGCATACCTCTTTTCATCGGCCATGTAGCTACTTTCATCTGTGAACAGAGTCATCTCTTCATCCGGGAGGGGAGTGTCTCTGAGATCCGGCCTTATTCCTGTGACCTGGATTAGGACTTTCTCCGCAGTTGTGTGGGTGGGGCGGGGGTATCAGTTGATTACCTGTTCCCTAGACTCAGACATTGAATGCACTCCCTCATGGAGATCAAAGTCTAAATAAGTGACTAGTCCCCTACAAGCATGACTCATAGTCCTCAGTGGCTATTAACAAGTATTGTGGTCAGTCAGTTCCTCTGGCAGCAATGTGGCTGGATTTAGCACCACCAGGGGCCAGAAAGTCACTTTCGGTTCATTGAAGAGGAGGGCCTGATACCCCATCACTCAGGCACTTGTTTTTGTCCAGGCGAGCTGGCCTTGGAACCCTTTCTGTGGGTCAGACCACTTAAAAGCAAAAAGGGGCTGAGACTCCCTTGCCAAAGGTATGTAGAAAAATGTATCCTTGAAATTTAAGATGGTATACACAGTTCTTTTGGGACCCAGGAGGGAGGGTAGGGTATAGAGATTAGGCACCATCAGGTGGATATCTTTAACTCATTTGTTGATTTCCCACAGGTCCTGAATGGGTTGGTTCTCCCCAGTCTCGGCCTTTTAGATGGGCAGCAAAGGTGTGTTTCATGGAGACTTGCAAGGAACTGGGATCCCATCTCCTTGGAGGTGGTTAATGTGTTTTCTGATCCCTTCCTTTGTTTCCCAGGGGAGGGAGTACTGCCAGATGTGAACAGCTGTGGCCATCGCTTTTAACTTTATCACTACTGGAGGCAGTCACTTGGCCAAGCCAGGGGCTTCCCTTCTGCCCAGACTTCGAGAAACTCAATCTGTAGGGTTTGAAGAAGGCTTCCCTCCCGCATCTCCTCTGGTTTTGGAGACTGGCTTGTAAAGGAGGTGTTCAACTACTGCTGCCACAAGCATCTGCACAAGGGGCTGTCCTAAAGTCACAGATGTGTCTCCTTCCGAGAACTGAATGCCAGCCATTAGTTTGTGGAGGAGATCTCTTCCCATCAGGTTATAAGGAGTATTAGGGAGGACCAAGAATCAATGCTGGACTATTCCCGAGGCCAAATTTAAATTTTTGTTGTCCATTTATGTTTTTTGTGTGTGTCATTTGCCCCTTGTATCAAGACTTCCTCTCCAGATAGTTTGTTTTATTTTGTTTGTTTGTTTGTTTGTTTGTTTGTTTTTTAAGATTTTATTTATTTATTTGACAGATAGAGATCACAAGTAGGCAGAGAGGCAGGCTCCCTGCTGAGCAGAGAGCCCGATGTGGGGCTCGATCCCAGAACCCTGAGATTATGACCTGAGCCGAAGGCAGAGGCTTATCCCACTGAGCCACCCAGGTGCCCCCAGATAGTTTTTCCATAGGCTTTAGTAATGATGAAAATTGGGCTCCCGTGTCCACAAAAAGATCAGTTGATTTCCCCTTTACCTCAATTTTAGCCCAAGGTTCTGGGAGGGGCTCCAAAACATGGCCTCTTCAGTTTTGGGGGCCAGCATTGCCATCTTCTTTTTAGGGCACTCCCTGGCCCAGTGTCCTTTTTTCTTGCAGTAAGCACACTGATCTGAATCTAAGTCTTCCCATCTGCTTTTTCTGTGCTTAGGTTTTTTGTTTGTTTGTTTGTTTGTTTGTTTTTCACTGACCATCTCCTACTTGCCTTTTTTCTTTTTACTGACCTCTTCCCCCCTGTCTCCTTCCTGCCTCATGTAATGCCAAAACTTTAACTATTTTTCTAGTCTGTTTTTTTATTTTTTTGTGTATCCCTGTTGTTAAACATCTTTTCTGCTATTCCCTCTAACTCAGTCAGATTTTTCTTTTCAAATTCTTTAATTTTCTGAAGTTTCCTCCTTATATCTGGGGCTGACTGACTGGCAAAGGCAAGATTTATTGTCCTCTGATTTTCGGGCACCTCAGGGTCGATTGGGCTATACATTTTATAGGCTTCAATAAGCCTTTTAAGAAAAGCCCCCAGAGACTCATCCTTACCTTGAGTTACCACACTAATTTTAGATAAATTTATGGGTCTTTTCACAGCCGCATGGAGGCCTCCCAGTAGAGTCTGGCAGTAGAAATGTAGGCTCTCCTTACCTTCATCAGAGTTTGGATTCCAGTGTGTGTGGGGGGGTTCCTTTGGGCAGTAGTCCTCCATTTGCTGGGGATCGAGGCACCATGTTACTAGTTCTGGAAATTCTTACCCATTTTAGTTTAATATATTGAATACCTGTACAAACCTACATCAAGTACTCAATGCTTTAGTATTTTATCCCATTTGGTTAAGACCTAGATGTCCATAATTTAATTCCATTTGTCATCCAACCAAAACTTTAAAGTTTCAGGTTACCAAAGATTTTGAAAGCTACTTTAACAATTACCCATTAAAACTTTGAGACAGACAATTAACCATCAGTTCAGTCATTTCTTTGTTAACAGGTTTTAACAAATAACGTGACCTTATTTGACATTAAGTAAACTCTGATTGAAGTTTCACATTTACTGATGTAACTTTAAAGACATTTCTAGTTTAATTAAACCAACAAACTTAACTTAGTTTAAATGCTGATTTATGTTTCACCTGGACCCACTCCACTTTGAATGTTTACCTGAGACACAGGTGGGATGATCTGGAGTCGGGGGATGGGTGTTAGGTCCAGGGGCTGCTCTTCTTGCTCCTTGACAGTGAAGAGAGAAGGAGCCATGGTGAGGACACACCAAGGATGGTCTAGAGGCCAATTATGCAGGCCACACCCAACTTGGTGCAGAAACATACAGGGGAGACAGAAGAACAAAGTGCTGCCAGAATGCAGAGAAAGGATTTAGAGAGTTTTCCTGGGTAAACCTTGTCACCCGACTGGGTGGCTTTACCTTGAAAATCCTTGAAATGCTGGAGAACAAGACTTAGGGGTGTTATAGATCCCTTACTCCCTGTTTGCTCCATTTCTTCAAACATAACAAACAACACAACAGACAACAAAGACAAGACACAGAAAACCACAGACCCAGAGGCCCTTACCCAGAAACTGCCACTGGTGGGGATTTTCTTGGTCTCATACAAACATTCGCCAGTGGGGATTTTCTTGGTCCCCTACAAATGAGCAACACAACAGACAACAAAAAGACAAGACAAAGACAACTGCAGACCCAGTGGCTGATGACGATTTTCTCGGTCCCCTGCAACCACCCGCTGGTGGGGATTTTCTCGGTCCCCTGGCCGCCTAGGGGGACTCAAAACCCCTGGTGATCTACCAGAAGAGGGATGAGGCATCCCCATATCCACTCCAGCCCTGGGGAGCAATGCCACATCCAGCTTCTCCCCAGGCTATACCCTGGAGCTCCACAACCAGACAGACAGACCAGATCTCGCAGAATAAAATCTCGAGATCCTACCTCTGGAGGTTTTTCCCAGAAATTCTGATGTTGACTCAGTTCTTATCATTTGATCCTGGATGAGCCCCCAAATGTTGGGTCCATTATCAAAGGAACAAGACTGAGACAAAGTGAAAGTTATGTAGAGCTCTATTCTATGTCAAGCATTAGAAGTCAGACTGACCGGCTAGGGCCGCCTCTGAAGAGAGCAACCCCCACTTGGTCTTACAGGTTAGTTTTATAGGGCACAACTGCAGACATCTACATATGTGGCTTTGGCTGATTGGATGTCTCCTACCTGTGTGTTTTAGTAACAGTTACCCAGAACCGATACTAGTAACTGCAGAGGTGTTTATTAAACAATAAAATGGTTACCTAGGCAACATGGAGTCACTCTGGCTAAGCAGGCCCAGGCAGGCCCTAGGGTTTTTACAGGTTTTAATGTGGAATCGGCCCCAATAGTGTGGTCTATCCCACAGTGTAAATACTAGAGCTTTTCAATGCAACATGAGGATAACTGATGGTCATTTTACTATAAAGTTTCCCATGGAGTTGGCTGGGGATATCAGGCATGCTACCTCAAGTTTGACCTCTAAAAAATATTGCTTTCTTTCCCTCTACAAGGATATGCCCTAATAAATACCCTGAAAATTCCATCTCTAGATATGCTTCTCAGAAAACTCAATGTAGAGCAACTGCTCACACAGGTGTATGGGGATGGCATTTCCATATTTTTTATAGTACCCTTGATTTTACACATGGAGAAAATTGGGTAAGACATGAGAGGAGGCTTCCCCCCATTAATAAAATCTACAGTAATCAATCCAGAATTCAAATTGTAATCCCTTAATGACAAGACTCACATTCATCCCAGTATTCATGGAGAATATTATAGATCTTCCAAGACAATATTCGTTTAATAAAATTTGGATTTCTACAATAATGAATGAAGTTTTATGTTTGCATATGTGTAATCATTTAGATTTAAATACAATTTCAAGTCAGAGAAAGCTATTTTATTCCTCAGGTGTCTGAAAGTTTTCTTCAGAAAATGTAATAAATGTCATTCACATGTAGAACCCAGTATTCATATTTTTTAACCAATTCCATATTTACTTCTTTGTATGTTCTATTTGTAATTTCTTATAAAAATTTTAAAATTGAGACATATGGTTTGCCTTTATCCTCCATATATTTATTTGCTTTTTTCTTAAATTCCACATACGAGTGGAATCATGTGTCTTTCTCTGACTGATTTTTTTCATTGGCATAATCCTCTCTAGTTCCATTCATGTTGTTGCAAAAGGTAAGCTTTCATTATTTTATGGCTAAATAATATTCCATTATAAATATATATACCACATCTTCTTTATTCATTCATCAGTCAAGGGACACTTGGACTTTTTTCTATAATCTGGCTATTGTCAATAATGCTGCTATAAACATTGGGCTACATGTATACCTTTGAACCAGAATGTTTGCATCCTTTAGGTAAATACCTACTAGTGCAGTTGCTACATGGTAGGGTAGTTCTATTTTTATCTTTTTGAGGCAAAGGAGAAAACTAACTTAACTATAGAGAAGAACTTAACTATAGAGAACACACTAATAGTTACCAGAAGGGAGGTGGGTAGGGGGACAGGTGAAATAGGTGATGGGGATTAAGGAGTGCACTTATAATCAGTATAGGGTGTTTTATGTAAGTGATGAATCACAAAAATTCTATAGCTGAAACTAACATTATACTGTATGTTAACTAAATGAAATTTATTTATTTTTATTTTTTATTTTTCTATTTATTTGATGGAGAGAGAGGGATCAGAAGTAGGCAGAGAGGCAGGCAGAGAGATGGAGGGAAGCAGACTCCCCGCTGAGCAGAAAGCCCGATGCGAGGCTCAATCTCAGGACTCTGAGATCATGACCTGAGCCAAAGGCAGAGGCTTAATCCACTAAGCCACCCAGGTGCCCCAAATAACTGAAATTTAAATAAAAATTTGAAAAAAAAGAAAAAAAGGCATATGTTAATTATCCATAAATGTCTATGATCCCTTACTATGGGGAAAGGATTTAATAGAAAGCTCTTGAAACATAGTAACACTTGTAATCTCTTAGGAAGCTTTTCAAAAATTCGAATTCTAGAACTCATGCCTCCCAAGCTAAGTAAACTGGAATCCCTGGGGAAGAGCTCTGGAGAGTTTATATTTTAAAGGTTCTTCAAAAGATCTAAAGTGCAGCCAGTATTAGAAGCCACTGGTTTTAGTTCAGTTTGCTTCATGTACATTTTTAGATTACCTTCTTTCAAAGCTATGTGACAGCTGATAAGACTATAGCACTCATTGATTCATTCATTCTTTCTAAAATTTATTTCTGAAACACATATTTTTAGAGCACTTGCCACATACTAAGCATTGAGTTAAGACTTGGGAATTCAGAAATGAAAAATACACAATCTTTCATTTGGAGAAGTAGTTTATAGTGGAAAGTAGACCAGAATAGAGACATTTAAGAAACCAATTCAACTTTAATACTTGACATAAGTTTGTATAATTAATTAAGAATGAGAGGTTTTTTAGTAAATGCTATTTGTTTAGAGAGAGCATTGTGGGTCAGGATATAGTTAAATTGTTCAGAAAGGAATTATAGGAATTATTCAGAAAGGTGAAACGATGAGATAATTTGAGGCAGAGGGAATGAATTCAGAGAACAAAATATCATGTTTTATTGAGGAACTACAAATAGAACCACTTCACATTCAAAAGTCATGTTACACAAATTAAAAGCAAAGTATTAGTTTGTCAGTAATATTAACTTATTTCAACAAGTTCTGTGATATTCTAGATTTTAAAAAATCCCTGCTGTTATATATGAATTCAAATGCTTATGAAAAAGTTTATAGAAAATCAAATGTTAAGCATTGACAGCAATTTTGAATGACAACTATATCTTGAGCATTATGGTAAGGGCTTTATATATATTATCTTATTCAATAATCCAGTTTAAAAAAAAAGGCAGTATCAGCCCGATTCTTCAGTTGAGATAAATTAGGCTCAGAGAAGATAAAGTGCTTAAACAAGGTCTCATCTCATAAGAATTCGAAATCACAATAAGAACCTAAAAAAAGCAGAACATGAAAATATCTGTATTTTCTCTACTGAGCCTTACTTTTACAATAATGAGTTTAGAGTTCTGAAAAATGCTCAGTCTAAAATAAGTCTTAACAAGAAAGATTAGTTTCAGTGGTAACTTGCAAAGAAAATAAAATAACTGCATAATGTATTTATTGTAGGATTGTAAATAAGAATCTTAATACTTGACATAGTGTAGTTCATATGTAACAGATTGTAGCTAGTTGGTTTTATGTTAGTTGTTTATTATTATGTTTATTATTTTATAAACAAATAACATTATACATAATGTGTAATCATGTTTTCAGAAAATTTTACCTTACTTGGTATTTCCAAAAAACAAAAACAAAAACCACTATCTTACATTATATTTACACCCATCTGTAAAATAGGCCATCTCTACTTTAAAGATAAGAAAACAAAAATGTCTTCAGATTAAGAGACCTTTAAAGATCATAGTCTTAATGGATTAAAAAAAAAAAGAATTTCAAAACAATACCATGATCCTCCACTCATAGCTATGATTTAGAAGTTATTATCAAGTCCTCCTACCAAAAATAAATAGGACAACTGTATAATACACATACACAGGTGCACACAAATACAATTATTCCATGATATTAGAGAGAAACACAGGAGTGAGGTCAATACACTATTTCATGTTTCCCCTAAAAGTGTTTGACACATATTTTTAAGCAAAGCAAGATGATAGCCTAAATATCAAGAACAAAGCAGCTTCTAAGAAGCTAAGAAGATAAATAGAGCTTTTGAGAGCCTTACACCAACATATATACAAAGAAACATTTGTCTAAATGAGAAATAGAGACCACATATAAACACTCAGGCTCAGTTGGGACTCTGAAAGAATTGACAGTAAGAGTAGGAACAAATCATAAATAGACCATGAATTAAGACATAAAAATCCAGTCTATACATGTATGTAGATCCCAGATAGAAGTTTGTGATTTGCCCCTTCTCTAACTGGCTAGGAAACATTAAATTAAATCAACACAAAGATATATAGCATCATGGCATCTCTAAAACTTTCCTATACACAGCGTCTAGGCTTTAATTATAAATTATCATTCCAACACCAAAGTAGTACAAAGAAAGAAAGAGGAAACAAAGATGAAAGAAAAGAAAAGAAAGAAAGAAGACAAGGACAATAGAGGAAAGGAGAGGAGGGGAAGGGAGGGGAAGGGAAAGGAAAGGAAAAGGGAAAGGAAAGGAAGAGAAGGGAAAAGAGAGGAAAGGAAAGGAAGGGAAAGGAGGAAAAGAAAAGGAAAGGAAGGAAAAAGAAGAAAAGAAAAAAAAAAGAAAGGAAAAGATAGAAATAAACTCATAGATGAAGCAGATATTTAAGTTACTTGAAATGGACTCAAATTTTGTTCTGATTTATATGTTTAACAAAGTAGATGACAAGATATAAAAGTTTATCAGAAAGGGGAAATCAATAAAAAGATGAAATAGCAATTATAGAATGCATGGTTTCTAGTTAAGACTAAATTGGAGTAAAGTGAATCAGACATGATCTCTCACTGGAAACAAATTTAAAAATGAGAAAATATAAAAGATAGTTTCTAAGACATTGAACATTAACAAATGAAGAACAATGATTCTAAGAGTTAAGAATAAAACAAAGAGAGTCCTATAATGACCATATTGTTTCCTTAATAGAGATTCCAGTCTGCAGTTCAAGAAAGAGGAACCTAGGAAGAAACCAGGAGACACCCCGAATTGAAAAAATAAGGCTTAGCATCAGGAGTGGCCAAGGAGGCTAGAATTTTCAGACCAGAGAAAGCAGAGCTACACAGAGGATTGCACATGGAATTCTAGACAGCTGAAAATGCCCCTCTTTTAGGTACTCCATAGAGTATTGACAGATATATACTTGTAAGAAAACTACCTAAGGTATGGAAAGAAATACCAGAAAGGACTGGAAAGAATACTTTCTAGTGTCTAATCTTACAAGTGGGGAGCTTGGAAACCACCACTCTATTCTAACAACAAAAAGCTAAAAAATAAAAAAATATTCAAAAATCTATAATTCTTCTTGATTCATACAAGAAATGAGGTCACAGGGAAAACTGCTGCTTCCCAAACTAGAAATATAAACCAGAAAATACAGAGAATCACAGCCCACTAGAGCAGAAGCCTCCATGGAATCCAGGGTCAGAGTAGGAAAACCTGAACTGTAATTGACAGATTACTGTAAACTCAGTGTGAGCATGTCTGAGAAATAAAAACTCCAAAGGATTCAGTCATCAGGGTCCCCCACATTTATGTGGGGTTTTTTTTTGTTGTTTGTTTTACCATCCAAACAGGTACTCCAAGTGAATATCAGAAACATACACACACACACAGAACTCATTCTTCTGTCAGGGGGAGGGTAAAAGTTTAAGTACAACATACCACTGTCTCTTTCTAAACAAGGTTTGCCTTCAGGAAAAAAAGTATTTACCCAGGGCCAAACCTTTAAGGTTTATCAAAGCCTATATAACCTGGGAGAAGGGAAATTTCAGCTTCATTTAATTCTAATCTTCCATGTAGAGGAAATAAAATACCTCACTCTCCGGCTCCTTCTACTATCTAGCTGAGGTGTCCCACCTAAGTGGGGAGGAGAGATGTTAAGGGCTGAGAAACACTTGTGAAATTTACATTCAGAAGCAAATGTTCACTAAAAAACTGAGACCTAATTATATGACTATAGCATGTTTCTCTTCCCACCACTACTTGTGACCAAATTACTAGAAGCCTATTTATAGAAGTTCCTTTTACCCAGTACATGTCCAGCTATCAAGAACATACCACAATCCAAAATAAAATAAAATAATGCAATTTGAAGAAACAGTGCTGCATCAGAACCAGACTCAGATATGGCAGGGATGTTGCAATTATCAGACCAGGGATTTAAAACAACTGTGATTAAGGTAAGAGCTCTACTGGGTAAAGTAGATAGCATAGGAGAATAGATAGACAATGTAAGTAGAGAAGGGAATCCTAATAAAAAAGTAAAAAAAAATATATATATATATATATTAGAGATCAAAAACACTATTAAAGAAATGAACAATGCTTCTGTAGGGTTTATTAGTAGGCTGGACATAGATGGGGAAAGAATCTTTGAGCTGAAAGATATCTCAAAAGAAACCTCCAAAAATAAAAGCAAGAAGAAAAATAGACAAAGCAAAACAAAACAAAATAGAATATTCAAAAACTATTAGACAATGACAAAAAAAGTATGTGTAACAGGAATAGCAAAAGGAGAAGAAAGGCAGAAAGGGTCAAAAGAAATATCTGCAACAATAATGACTGAGAATTTTCCCAAATTAATGTCAGAAGTTAAACCATAGATTACAAGAAGCTCAGAGAATACTACCTAGGATAATTTCCAAATATACAACATCTAGAATATCATTTTCAGAGTACAGAGTATCAAAGATACAGTTCTGGAAAAAAAAAAAAGAAAACTAACACCTTACTTACGGAGAAGCAAAAATAAGAATTACATTTAATTTCTCCAAAGAAACTAAGCAAATAAGAAGACAGTAGAGTAAAATAAAGTGCTAAGAGAGAAAAAAGAATTAAAAAACAAAAACACCAACCTAGAATATTGTACCCTACAAAGTTATCCTTCAAAAAGGGGAGAAAAATGAAGACTTTTTCTAACAAACAAAAATTGAGGTTTGTTGCCAGGAGATCTATATTGCAAGAAGTGTTAAAAGAACTTCCATAGAGAAGGATAATAATATAGGTAAGGAAATTGATTAAGAAAGAAATAGAGAAAGAGGGGCACCTGGGTGGCTCAGTGGGTTAAAACCTCTGCCTTTGGCTCAGGTCATGATCCCAGAGTCCTGGGATCGAGCCCCGCATCGAGAACTCAGCTTAGCGGGGAGCCTGCTTCCTTCTCTCTCTCTGCCTGCTTCTCTGACTACTTGTGATCTCTGTCTGTCAAATAAATAAGTAAAATCTTAAAAAAAAAAAAAGAAATAGAGATAGAAAGAGAAAAAGAGAAAGGAAAAGGAAAAGAAAAGAAAGAAAGAAAGAAAAAGGAAGGAAGGAAGGAAGGAAGGAAGGAGGAAGAAAGAAAGAAAGAAAGAAAATAGAGAAAATTAGAGGTGAAATTGAAGGTGAAATAAATTATTTTATTATTAATTAGTCTAACAGGAAACAGTGTTCAAAATAATAAACAACAGTAATAATGTATTCAATTACATATGCATATATACATATATACATGCTTATATATGCATATATATATATATATAAAATGAATAGCAGTGATGATATTAGGGATGAGAGGATTTCTCACTGTAGTGTTATTTGAAAATGGATTTGGATTAGTTACAAATGTATATTGCAAACTCTAAGGCAAACCACTAAGAAAAGTTTAAAAAGAGTCATAATGTATGCTAAGAAAAAAGAAGAAATGGATTCATATAAAATATAAAAGCTCAGTTGAGACCTATATTGGAAAACATGGTCATTTTTTCTTTTGTGGCAAAAAAATAGTTCTCCCCTTTGTGTCTTTCTCTCTTTGAGTCTTCTTTACTACTCATATTTCTGATACTTCTGATTACCAAATGCATGGAGATTTTACCCCACACCAAGAAATTATCTGTGATACCAGCTGAGCATCATACAATTTAACTCAATTCTGACACTCTCTATCCAGAGATAACATCAGAGTCAATATATTAAAGGGCTCAGTCCCACAAAACTGCTTTTACCTACTTCAGTTGCCAATTTCAAATACTAGGGTCCCAGGTTACCCACAACTTCTATCCAGCTTGCCTACAAATGAGGGATTCCCATGACCTTCTTCTCAATTTTGTTTAGTTTGCTAGAGCAGTTCACAGAATTCAGGGGGAAAAAACCCACTTGTTTAAAATTATTAGTTTATTAAAGATTATAAAGAATACAGATGAATAGCCAGGTGAAGAAATAACACAGGGCAAGATCTGGCCTCTCTCCCTTCTTTGAAGGATGGGAGGTAAAGCTGAAAATTCCAAGCCTTTAATCATGGCTTGGTCTTTTTGGTGACCATCCAGGAACCATCCAAGAGTGCAGTAAGAGTCATCTCAAGAGATCAAAGATGTCCCTAGTCTTCTTACCCTTAGGAATTTACAAGGGTTTCAAAGCTCAGTGCCAAGATCTGGGAGAAGAAACTAATATATATTTTCTATTATTACACAAAACCATAAAATGGAGAAAAACGGTAAAAGGGGATAAGAGCAATAAGTAGAAAACAGGGCAAGGGCAATAAATAGAACACAGAAATAAGATAGATATTAATCAAACTTCATCAATAATCACTTTGAACATCAATGGTCTAAATGCACCAATTAAAAGACAGAACTTGTCAGAGTGGATAGGAAATAAAACCCAATTACATATTGTTTACAAGAAATCCACTTTAAATATAAAGGCACATATAAATTAAAAGTAAATGGATGGAGAAAATATACCATTCTAACACTAAGCAAAGGAAACCAAAAAATTACATTAATTTCAGATAGAGTAGACTTCAGAGTCAGGAAAGTTATCAGGGATAAGAATGGGCATTATATGATAAAGGGGTAAATTCTCCAAGAAAACATAGCATTCCTCAATATCTATGCACATAACAACACAACATTGAAATACATTGAAACAAAAACTATTAGAACTACAAGGAAAAATAGATGAATCCGTGATTATACTTGGTAACTTCAACAACCCTCTATCAGAAATGTACTGATCCAGCAGACAGAAAATCAGTAAGGACATAATTAAATTCAACAACACCATCAATCAACTGGATATAATGGGCATTTATAGACTACTTTATGCAACAATAGAATACACAGTGAATGGAGCATTCACCAAAATGCACCACATCCTGGGCCATAAAACATATTTAACAAATTTAAAAGAATAAAAATCCTACTATGTCTGCTATCAGACCACAGGGGAATTAAACTAGCAATATCAAAGGCAACATTACCAGGAGATGCAGTGTCTTGTAAACTAAACATATTTTTATTATATAATACAGTAATTGTGCTTTTGAAAATTTTCCCAAAGGGGTTGAAAACTGTGCATACATTAAAAAAACTGTTAGCAAATATTTATAACAGTTTAATTCATAAATGCTAAAACTTGAAAAGAACCAAGATATCCTTAAATGAATAAATAAGTAAACTGGTATATCCAGACGATGCAATATATTCAATATATTTTTTTAAATGAGATACAAAACCATGAAAAGACATGGGCAAACTTTAAATGATAATTACTAAGCTTAAAAAGTCAATCTGAAAAGACTACATCACATGATTCCAGTTATATGACATCTTCAAAAAGATAAAACCATGGAGACATTAAAAACATCAGTTGTTTCCAGTGAATGGGGAAGGAGGGAGATATGAATAAACAGACCACAGAGGATATTCAGGATATAAAATTATGATATTCCAATGATAAATGCACACCATTATACATTTGTCCAAACCCATACAATAGACAACACCAAGAATAAAATCTACTATAATCTATGGACTCTAAATGATAATAAACATGTATGTTTGTCAATTATAACAAATGTATTACTCTGGTGAGAGAAGGTAACTGGGTGTTATATATGTGTGCAAAGAGGGTAATGTAAAAAATCTTAGTACCTTCTAAGGTACTTTTTTTCTGTGAACCTAATACTGCATTCAAAAATAAAATATATTAATAAAATAAAATAACAGACATACAAGTAGTACTTAGAGCTCACAAAAATGGTATAGTGCCTATCTACACCCAAATGACTGTAAATTTTAATGAGTCACAAGGTATTGGGCACACTACTCAGGGGATCTTATCAAAGGAGTGGGAAATGATTTACCTTACAATAATGGCTTTCCTGACCTCACTTAACAAATATCAAAAGCAATATGCAAAGAATCAAACTATTTCCAAATATTGTAACTGTATTCCAGGAAACGGTTAAGAAAAAAATTAGAAACATAAAAATATCCAACACTAGGTAAAATTCACTGTTTGAAGCCAACTATAAACTACTAGCATGCAAAGAAGGAGGAAATAATGATCCAAAATGAGGAATATAATCAGTCAATCCAAACTTATCCAGAATTGACAGAAATGTTAGAATTAGCAAAGAGAAAAATCACAAATAGTTATTACAACTATATTCCATATGTTCAAAAAGCTGGAAGTCATATTGAACATGTTAAATAGAAAGAAAGTTACTAAAACTTAAATTGTATATGTAAAAATGAAAAATATAATGTCTGAGAAGAAATATAATACACTGAATGAGATTTGTGACATGTTAGACAATTTGGATGTTAAAAAATAAATAATTAGTAGTCTAAGAACATAACAATAGATACCTTCCAAATTAAAAACAGATTAAAATATTCAAAAACAATAAACAAATGAACAAAAAAATAAGGATAGCATTATCATTAGTAATCAGGGATACAACTTCAATTAGCTTAAATTATAAATAATTGGAGTATATGAAAAAGAAAAAGATGTGAAGATGTAATGGCCATTTTTTTATAAATTAGTAAAAATTCTAAACCAACATATTCAAGTATCAGAAAAATGCAAATTAAAACCATGATATGGTACAGTACACTTAAAAAATGGCTAAAATAGATTAACCAAATCATGTGCTAACAAAGACATGGAGGAAGTAAAGTTCTCACACGCTGCTGGTGGGACATAAAATGATACACTCACTTTGTGAACATTTGAGCTCTCTATATCTGTAGTTATGAATATAGAATATTCATATATATATGAATGAATCATTCTAGTTCCATATATTTATACATATTTCTAGAAATGGAAATAGACACATACAAAGGCTTAAATGCAAAAATTCGTATTTCTAAGCCAAAAACTCAAAAGAACCTATGTGCATGTCAAGGTGTGATTGGATAAACTGTGGTACATCTACACAAAGAAATACTTCTCAGTATTAAAGTCCAATGAAATACTGATTATGCAATTAGCAAACTATTATCCTAAGTGAAAGAAGCCAGTCAAAAAAAGCACATATCCACAACAAAGTAAAAAACCCAATTAAAAATGGGAAAAATACTTAAATAGACACCTCTCTGAAGAAGATATATGAATAGCAAATAAGCACATGAAAAGTTGCTCAACATCATTAATCATTACAGAGATGAAAATAAAATCCAGGATGTTGTACCACTTTATGCTCACTAGGATGGCCATTATTAAACAAACAAAAAAACTGAGTATAAGCGTTAGCCAAAATATGAAAAACCTGGAGACCTTGTGTGTCACTGGTGGGAACATAGAATGGTGCAGCCACTCTGGAAAATGGTATGATGGGTCCTCAAAATATTAAATAACTAACATATGATTCAGGAATTCCACTTCTGGGTATATACCTAAAAGTTGAAAAGAGGGACTAAAACAGATACTTGTAAAACAGTGTTCATAAAAGCATCATTCACAATAGCTAAAATGTGAAAACAACCCAAAGTTTCATCAAGAGATGAATAGCTAAACAAAATATGGTATAAACATACAATGGAATATTATTCAGCCTTAAAAAGCACATGAGTTCTGATTCATGTTACAGAATGCATAAATCTTGAAGACATTATACTACATAAAATAAACCAGACCCAAAAGGGCAAATACATGAAGTACTTTATATGAAATACCTAAGAGTAGTCAAATTTGTAGAAATGAGGTAGAATAGTACTTACCAAGGGATGGGGAAGGAAAGAATACAGAGTTATAGCTTAATGGGTACAGAGTTTGTAGTTTAGGATGATGACAACAGCGCTGGGCTGTGTGGTGGTGATGGTCATTCAACAATGTGAATGTACTTAATGCCAGAAAATAAAATATAAGTATATCAGAGGAACACTGACAGAAGACATGAAAAAAGTTTTAATAGAAGCCAGAACAAAAAGACATACTACATTGAAAGGAAAAAAAAATACAACTAGGGTTGCCTGTGTGGCTCAGTCAGTCAGGTGCAGACCCTTGATTTTGGGTCAGGTCATGATCTCAGGGTCATGAGATGGAGCCCAACTTTGGGCTCACCACTGGTCAAGAGGCTGCTTGGGATTCTCTCCCTTTCCCTCTGCCCCTCAACTGCCCCCCCACGCATGTGTGCATTCACACTCTCTCTCTCTAAAACTAAATAATAATAATAATAAAACTAAAATAAGACTTCCCAGCATAAATGATGGAAGCTAGATAACTGGGACATGTTTACTAAAGTTTTAAAGGAAAAGAACTGCAAATATAAAAATAAAAGCAATAACTGTGTGTGTACATATATCTGTATATATATATGATTCCTATATGTATATTAGTACATTAAAATATGTATAATAGTATAGTCAGTAGTATGTATATATGATTAAAAACTGATGGAAAACAGTGCACACAGAAACAACAGAATACATTTGCTCTTAGAATATTCACCAAAATTTTTCATATGTTGATTTATAAAGTAATTCCCAATAAATTTCAAAAAATAATGAAACCATACAGAGCATAATTTCTATTAACAGTGGAACTAAGCTGAAAATGAATATCCAAAATGGATGACTAGAAAATTCTCAACTATTGGAAATTAAACAATAGATATATAAATGAGTTGGAGGATATATTTTCAAAACACATAATATGCAAAGGTTTTGTATTTAAAATATATGAAGAACTAATACAAACCTATAAGTTATAGAAAACCCAATAGAAAAGTGGGCAAAATACTGCACAAACCAGAATATACAATATCTACTAAACATGAAAATGTGCTCACTTTCACTGGCCATCAATGAAATATAAATTAAAACAAGATATGCTGCCATTATACCCCCATCAATATAGCTAAAATAAAAAATCTCTGTTAAGGTTAAGTGTTGGTAAGTAGGTGGGTTCTGTCATTCATTGCTGGTGGAATGTAAATTGTTACAACCACTTCAGAAAACTGGCGTTACCTACTAAGTTTGAAAATACACATGCTCTATGACACTGCAAATCTATCCTCAACTATATAGCTAGGCTAAATGTGTAATTAAGTTCAATGAAAGACATATACTAAAATATTCATTAACAGCACTCATTGTAAATGTTAGAAACTGGAAACAATCTGCATTTTTATCAGCTATAAATTGGGTAAATAAATTATGGTCTAGTTATGAAAAATAAGCCACTCACAAACATAATATTAAGTAAAAAAAAAATTGTAAAAGCATCTGTATTATATTACTCAATTTATACGAAGGTCCCAGTAAAACAACTCTATGTTGGCAGAAGATAGCATAGTATTACCTTTGGGGAGGACTGGTTAGTGATTGGAGGGTCTATGGCAGGCTTCTGAGTAGCTGATAATACTTTATTTTTCAATCCAGAACATGGGAATGTGGGTATGTTTGGTTTGTGAGAATATACTGAGCTGAACACTTACTATGGTGTACATTATCAAAATGTTAACACAAAACAATGCACAACTTTTGGCTCTGTCTTACCTTTCCTTTTAAAGGCTGTGTTTTCTCAATGTTCATATGTAGAACTTCTGAAAATGCAGAAATGATGGTCGTCGTTAACAAGTGTTAACTAATGGTCTATGCTCTGCAGGCTTTTATTTAAGGTCAGTGACAACAATGAAATTCTGTATATGATATATATAGCCCATGCTCTGTTGGGGTTTATCATCAAGTTGGGGAGAATTTTATAAACTAACATATTAAAAATACCCAGCAATTATACTACTAGGTATTTGTCCAAAGGATACAAAAATAGTGATTCGAAGGGACACATGTAACCCAATGTTTATAGCAACAACGTCCACAGTAGCCAAAGTATGGAAAGAGCCCAGATGGCCATCAACTTATGAATGGATAAAGAAGATGTGATACACACACACACACACACACACACACACACATATACATATATATACTCATATATATCATATATATCAAATTTGTAATGTATATCATATATATATATTACTCAGACTTCAAAAAGAATGAAATCTTGCCATTTGCAATCACATGGATGGAACTAGAGGGTATTGTGCACCAGAAAGTAATTTAATAGTTAAATGTCAGATTATTTCTTATTTACTAAAGATCCCTTCAAAATAAACTGATGATATAGAAGCCAATAATACATAAACAACAAATGATTACAAATATTAATATTTTCTTAATATTAAGATAAAAGGAAATTGCCCTTCAAATAAAAAATAAACATCTAATTTCAGTGGTAATTGCATTTTAACTAATTTCATGTAAACATTATTAAAACATAGACTGACATACTATTATATGGAATAAGAGTGTTTCAAAACATTGGGTAATGGAAATTTAAATTTATGAGATGCCCATGCTAAGCTAAGTAGAACAATATCAAACTTAAAATTGCAGCAACTTTATAATGCACAACAATAAGAAATATAGTGGTGGGTTTGAAACTTGGGCTTTGTATGTAATATAGAAAGATGAGATGTATCAAGAGTGAATGGGCTTTACAGGAACCCCAAACTCATAAAAGTGTTTTCTGATGCCTTTTGAAAGTCTGTTGCTCCAAGGAAGAGCATGGGAACCAGAACTTTGATCATTAAAGAATTGAAAACTTACAGAAACAGACACACATTTTACAGTGATATTTTTATCCTTGTAATTCTTCCTAGGAAACATATTTTAAGTTGTGCAAAGCACTTGAAATAACAAAACAATTGCTTCTTTAACAATTCATGTTCAAGCCAATACTTATTATATTTATATTATAATTATAAAATTATAAAATTCTTATTATAATTATAAAAATTATATAATAATTATATTATATAATATATATAAATATATTATATTGTATAAATATATAATAATTATAAAAATATAATTATAAAAATATATTATAAAAATTATATTATAATTATAAAATTATATTTATAATTATAATTATAAAATTATAATTAGAAAGTGATGAGCATAAAGATGTTCTAGTTTTTTAAAAATTAGTAATACTATGAATGCTAGTGTGTGTGTATTATTCCAAAAATGAAATGTACTAGAAAAGAAAAAAAAAATCCATCAAGCCAGCATCCCAGAAAAATGTCGACATAAAAATTAAATAAGGCAAAGTGTCTCAAAGACACTTATAAACTTAAAGTGATATATGATTGTGTAAATGGCATTAATAATCTATATCATTTTAATAATTAGTAACATAGTATCTCAAAGCAAGAAGTCATTTGAGAAATTTCCTTGTTAACTGCCAAACTTTACAAATGAGGAAACCAATGCCCAGATTAGGGATTTACCTATCCATGGCTTCACAACTACATAGTGTCAGAAAAAGCCCAAAATTTAGCCCCCAAATTTCAACAAGTCAAACTTCAGATGTTGATTTATGATATGAAAGTCATTGTAGATTCTTTATAGATATTTATAACTGGAGCTCAGAGCCTCCCTCTTGACCACATCTTCCAGGATTTTTTTCCATGACTCCCCTTGCTTTACTTCCTCACCCTGAAAACCAGGTTATTTGTTCACATCCTGAGTGCCAAGAACATTGTACAGATCAAGGGTTTTAAATATGACAAACAAAAGCATCTAATGCTGAACAATTTTAAAATTTATTGTGTTGCTCTTTCAGTAATTAAAACTGGTAATAGTGGTAAATAAATGTACTCATTCCTCAAGCAATCTATAGTGATATAGAGTAATTAATACTGTATTTCATTGCTTGAAATTGGTGTTAATTAATTCACTTGCCAGGTAATTTGTTCACTCTGATAAGGATTTTTCCTTATAATTCTGTTATTGACTTTGTTCAATATTTTAAACACAATGTAATTAAATGATAACCAAAACAACTGGAACTCACATTTAGTAAGCACCGTGATAGACCATCACTTTTGTGTGTGTGTCAGTGCAATAATTAAACACATAATATATGTGGTATGTCTGTGAGCTAGGCAGGGTATGCCTCTGTTTTATTTTTTAAAGTTATTGTTAGTTTATGCCATTTAAACAAATTTTTTCCTTAAAATGATAGCAAGAAGGACATTTATCTTTTTTCTACTCCCCAGCATGTAAGCCCATCCCAGTCTTCTACTGATTTCTTTCCTATAGCCTCCTCTTCACTGTCTCTGTTTTAGTACTTCCATTTCATCCTTCTCCTGAAGCACCTTGTTGACTCCCCCACTTGTCTTTCTCATCCCTCAGATGGTTGTGAGTTTCTATTTGCCTTTTCTCAAGCTCTGCTTATCTTCTATCATGGAACTCTTCATCCTGTATATGAATCTCTCATACTGCACATAAACAAATAACAACTGCTATTTGTTTCATCAGGGTCCAAAAACTCTGCCAGAAATGCAGTGGTTAACACCACCAATAGAACTTTGGCCTCATGTAACTTAAAGTCAAAACAGGCATGGAGCTTTGCCATACTAACTCAATGGTTAAAAAACAAACAAACAAACAAACAACAACAAAAAAAATAAAACAAGCATGCAAAATACTATGAAATAGAAATACGGGGAGCTATGTGGCCAGTACCAAACAAAATTGTTGCTATACTTTTTCAGTATCCTGATTATATCTGAAATAAACACACACACACACACACACACACACACACACAAACACACACACACACACACACAAAAACCGGAAAATGGTTTATTTTCTGCAAATATTGTGCATGCACAATAGCAAAGAATTCTTAGGTAGTGTGGCACATGAATGGCTATTATCCCAAACTCTTCCCTAGGCCATGTGGAAAATCTCTAATAGTGTTCTGGTGCTTTGTATTAATCCTAAAATCCCATCACTTTCTCAGACTTTCACTAAAGCTGATGAATTTGGTTCTTATTTAAGACCTACCCCAAATGTGTTCATTGGAGTATGAAGTCCTCTTCTTCCCCAAGGCTGTTCATTGCTTTTGGCAGACAATTTGTCTTAAGAGAGGGACAAGAAAAACATTTCATGATCATCTAGTTTAACCATTATTTTTATTTGCTAATGAAGTTCTTCTCTGATCTATTTATGCCTGGATGTCAGGACCAACTTCCTACTGAGTAACTATGACCCCTTGGAGTGCTGTGGTAATATACATGAGTGCTTGCCAAGTGTGTATCCAATGACTAAGAGATCATTTAAAAATGATCTAAAGTATAGCTTGAGTCTGCTGCATTTCTGGGGCGCCTGGGTGGCTCCATGGGTTAAGCCTCTGCCTTTCACTCAGGTCATGATCTCGGGGCCCTGGGATGGAGCCCTGCATCAGACTCTCTGCTTAGCAGTGAGCCTGGTTCGCCCTTCTGTCTCTCTGCCTGCCTCTATGCCTACTTGTGATCTCTCTCTCTCTGTCAAATAAATAAATAAAATCTTAAAAAAAAAAAAAGGATATTCTGCTGCATTTCTAACAAGTGCCTGGAAGATTACAACATTGTGTGTTCAGAGACCACATGTTGAGTAGCAAGGATGTAAAGAACAAAGAAATTAATCTGGTTAATGGAAATTTAGAATATTTTTTAGTGTTATGTCTACCAGATCAGGATCAAGGGTAGAGAGGTCTAGAACTCAAAGGCATACATTTTTGACTAAGGCTTCCAGAAGTTCCCAAAACTCCTTGTACTACAAAGTTTCATTATACCCCCCCTGGTATGAGCCTTGTTTCTCTCTCCATAATATCATTCTCTAAAGCGGGGGGAGGAGTAATCAAAAGAGAAGTCTGACTTTTGCCTCAGTTTAACTACCAAGATCTATCCCACCATATATTTTTCATATTAGTTCTTAATAGACTATGGCTGTTGCTTCTAACATTAATAAGCATATGTTCTGTGTTAGGGTTGCTTTTGTTCTGCATCCAGTACCAGGGTAATCATTGGATTAAACCCTAAATCCACCATCAGTGAATCAAAGGAATACCAAAAGCAAATTTTGCAAATAACCTAGGTGAAAAAAAAAGTAAAAAATGTCAAAACACAGTTGTTATTATCAGATGACTTCTTTAAGTAGCTAAGTAAATGAACAGTCATACAGGGTTATATTTGTGCCTAATTCTAGAGAACAGGGGAAATAATATTGGCTACTAAGCTTTGACTACAAAGTCCCATCAATTAAATGGGGAATTCCTAATGGCTGCCCAAATTCTAAGTGACATAAACTCAATGAAATCCCTCTCTGGCCCTTCTTTCCTATGTTATCTTTTATCATTATTTTTTCTTCTCACTCTGAATTCTACAAAGTCAATGAGATAGCGAGCTTCATTGCATCAACACAGATTTAAAATGCAGCTGTCCTCTTGTGACAGACTGATAGATCCCAACACAAGGGCCCACATCTCATGAGTTATTTTGCTTGCTTCTTTATCTTCTTGCCTCTTAGTCTTTCCCCCATCATTCCTTCTCTTGCTTTGAATTCATGAAACTGAACACAGCACACCTTACAGAGTCTTTTAGATGAGCAGCGATTACTATGCTACTTTTTAAAAATCTTAATTATGATGCTAAATCACCTTTCCTTAACTATAATGCAGGAAAACCACCTTTTTTCTCCCCTCAGGATCAATTACTTGACCAATTCTTTGTAGTCTTTATATATCTTAAGTAGACATAGCTATTAGAAAATTTAATCCTTTTTCAAAGTGTTATGAAGAATAGAGATAATGCTTGAGAAAAGCATTCAAAAGGTTGAAAATCTGAATCAATGTAGTCGTTTAAAAAGTTGTTTAAGTCATGGTTTATTAAGTAATAAAATAACAACATAGCAAATTTACAGCATACCAAAAAGAGTAATTTTGTTTCTCTAAGAAAAGTTTCTACACATTATTTTCTTCAAGAAAAATGTATAGATTTTATTACTCTTTGGAATCGCCTAGTCCAAAACTTTTTAAAAAGAAACTTCACTTAAGAGCTTTTAGCTTTATAGAAAGCCATCATAATCATGGCTTCTTTTATTTTCAAAAGATAGTTGAGGAAGGGTTCCATATTATTACTGTGTCCCCTGAGAGCTTGGTTCCTAGAAAAGCCAAGGTCCATCTTACACTGTGCAATTCTAGCTTAATAAGAAAGTTATATCACTGTTGACAACCTTATCCTTTCTTCATAAATCCTGGGAGTTATCCCATAAGGAATATTCACTTTCCTTCAGACATGAAGTGACCATTAAGGTACACCAGTAAGAATCCATGGATTTTAGTGTCTGGCTCTATTTCTTCTAATTTAAGGATTTTAAGAAAAAAAAATGTTGCAGTGAAAAACAAATTTTATTAACAATGAAGTGAATAAATTTCTTGTTTCTTAATAAATCAGTTATAAAAAGCCAGGATTGATATTTTCTTTTTTTTTAATATTTTATTTATTTATTAGACACAGAGAGATCACAAGTAGACAGAGAGGCAGGCAGAGAGAGGGGGAAGCAGGCCAATGTGGGGCTCGATCCCAGGACCCTGAGATCATAACCTGAGCCGAAGGCAGAGATTTAACCCATTGAGCCACCCAGGTGCCCGACCCATGCACTTTTTTTTTTTTTAATTAACATATAAGGTATTATTAGCCCTAGGGGTACAGGTCTGTAAATTGCCAGGTTTACACACTTCACAACATTCACCATAGCACAAACCCTCCCCAATGTCCATAACTCTACCACCCTCTCCCTACCCCTTCGTCCCAGCAACCCTCAGTTTGTTTTGTGAGATTAAGAGTCTTTCATGGTTTGTCTCCCTCCAGATCCCATCTTGTTTCATTTATTCTTTTCCTATCCCCCAAACCCTTGACATTGCATCTCCATTTCCTCATATCAGGGAGATCATATGATAGTTGTCTTTCCCCAGTTGACTTATTTCGCTAAGCGTAATACCCTCTAGTTCCATCCATGTTGTCACAAATGGCAAGATTTCATTTCTTTTGATGGCTGCATAGTATTCCATTGTATATATATACCACCTCTTCTTTATCCATTCATCTGTTGATGGACATCTAGGTTCTTTCCATAGTTTGGCTATTGTGGACATTGCTGCTGTAAACATTCAGGTGCAAGTGCCCCTTTGGATCACTGCATTTGCATCTTTAGGGTAAATACTCAGTAGTACAATTGCTGGGTCATAGGGTAGCTCTCTTTTCAACTTTTCGAGGAACCTCCATGCTGTTTTCCAGAGTGGTTGCACCAGCTTGCATTCCCACCAACAATGTAGGAGGGCTCCCCTTTCTCCACATCCTCAACAGGATCTGTCATTTCCTGACTTGTTAATTTTAGCCATTCTGACTGCTGTGAGGTGGTATCTCATGGTGGTTTTGATTTGTATTTCCCTGATGCTGAGTGATGTGGAGCACTTTTTCATGTGTGTGTTGGCTGTCTGGATGTCTTCTTTGCAGAAATGTCTGTTCATGTCCTCTGCCCATTTCTTGATTGGATTATTTGTTCTTTGGATGTTGAGTTTTATAAGTTCTTTATAGATTTTGGATACTAGTCCTTTATAGATTTGGATATTAGCCCTTTGGATATTTGCAAATATCTTCTCCCATTCTGTCAGTTGTATTTGGTTTTGTTGATTGTTTCCTTTGCTCTGAAAAAGGTAGGTTGGCTATATTAATATCAAGCAAGATACATTTTAAGATAGGGAGGATGATGGCCATCTCCCAAAGAGGTTCACAGACTAATCCACAGCAGTAGCAAATATGTTACAATATGTGGCAAAAGAGACTTTGCAAGTGTGATTATGTTCTGGAATTTAAGGAATGAGAGTCAAAGTAAGAAGAGATATAACATAAGTAATGGGAGTGGAATGCTGTGCATCCAAAATGGAGGAAGAGATCACTAGCCAAGGAAAGAAAATGGCCTCTAGAAATAAAAAAAAAAAAGTCAAAAAAAGCATTCTCCCCTAAAACCTCCAAAATGACTTTGGCTTCATTTGATGGCTTCACTCTATCCCATAAGACTCAGAGTGAACTTCTGACTTACAGAATCAAAATAATATTATTTTGTGCCTTCTGCCTTTTAGTTTGTGGTGATTTTTACAGCCACAATAGAAAACTAATAGAGACTAAAAGATAAATAATACCACTAGGGACATTTTATAATAATTAAATGCTGATTATAAACATATATGCAGTAGAGAAGAGAATCCTAAAACACAAGAAGCAAAAACAGAAAATTGAAGGGAAAAATAAGCAGTTCCACAGGAATAGTTGTAAATTCCATACATAACTTCCAATATCAGCTAAAACAACTACATAGAAAATTAAAAAAGAAAAAATAGAAAACTTCAAAATTTCAAGCAGACCTCACAGATATCTACTGAGTATCCTATCTATCAGTGGCAGAATATGGATTCTTCTTAAGTGTGCTGGAACATTCTACACATAGTTCATAAAATATGTTTTAGTAAATTAAAACATTTTAAATTATGCAGAATATGCTTTCTAAACACATGAAATAAAACCAAAACTCAATAACAGAAGAAAACATGGGAAATTCATTACAAATATGGAAATTTCACTACATATGTTCCAATAACCAAGTGGGTCAAAGAATATACCAAAAAGAAATTGAGAAAATACTTTGGTAGAGTTGTTCTTGTCTAAGTGACAACATAGGAGCCCAAGAGCTTACCTCTTCCAATGGACACAATGAATCTGCTGCCACATAAGAAACTCCTACATCTACACAAATCGCAGCTAAAACTATGCTTTATCATGAAAGACTGAACGCTTTATCTGTAACATGAGTAAAAAAAGACTCCTACATAAGAAACTTAATAGTAAAAACAAGCAAACAAACAAAATGAACAAAAAACAAAACAAAAATTTATTTTAAAATGGGCAGAGGACTGGAACAGATGTTGTACTGAAGAAGACATCCAAAGTCCAAAAAGTACATGAAAAGATCACTAATCACCAGGTAAACACAAATCAAACCACAGTAAGATACTACCTCACACCTCTTAGAATCGCTGTTTGAAAAAGAACAGATAGTAAGTGCTGAGAAGAATGTGGTTAAAAAATAACTCTTGTGCACTGTTAAAAGGAATTTAAGGGCCACCTGGATGGCTAAGTTGATTAAGGAACTGCCTTCAGCTCTGGTCATGATCTAGGGGTCTCCAGACTGAGCCCCACAATGGGAATCCCTGCTCAGGAGGGAGTCTGTTTCTCCTTCTCCCTCTCCTTCCCCCTGACTCATTCTCTCTCTCTCAAATAAATAAATAAAATGTTTAAAAAAAGGAATGTGAACTGGTGCAGCTATATGGAAAACAGTATGGAAGTCCTTAAAAAAAGTTTAAAAATTAAAAATAGAACTACCATATGATCCATCAACCTCACTTCGGGTATATATCCAAAGGGAATGAAAACAAGACATCAAAAGGATATTTGCCCTCCCTCGTTCACTGTAGCATTATTCATAGTAGCCAAGATAGAGAATAACCTAAGTGCCCAGCAATGCCCACCAATGGATGAATGGATAAAGAAGATGTGAAATGTGAGATATATAGATATAGATATATAGATATATCCATGTTGGTGATACACACATACACACAGATATATAGATATGGTCTATATATAATCTATCTATATATAGATAGATTATATAGATAGATAGATTATATATATATATATATATAATTATATATATATATAATCTATCTATCTATATATATATAATTATATATATATATAGATAGATAGATTATATATATATATTATATATATATATAATTAATCTATCTATATATATATATATATATATAATATATACAAGCTAATGACAAAATGACAAATAATACCATGAAAACTGAATAAAGGATCTAAATAGATATTTCTCCAAAGAGATCACACACTAATAAGCACACAAAAAGATGTTTAACAACCAAAAACTAGAGATATACAAGTCAAAACCACTGATAAACTTTATTGAGATGACTGAAATCAAAATGACAGAAAATAACAACTGTTGACAAGCATAAGAAGAAACTGACAACTTCATACACTGTGGGAATATAAAATTGTGTGACTACTTTGGAAAACAATTTGGAGATTTCTCAAAAGTTTAAACATGAAATTATCATGTGACCCAGTATTTTCACCTCTACATGTATCTCCAAGACAAGTGAATACATACATCTAGACAAAATCTAAAATGTCCATAGCGTCATTATCCATAAAAGACAAAAGTTAGATGTAAGCATAAGTCTGTCAAGTGAATAAATGATTAAATGTTTCCATTCAACAGAATATTATGTGGCAATAAAAAGTAATAAGGTACTTATACATACTACAATATGGGTGAACTTGGAAATTATGCTAAGTGAAAGATAATGAACAAAAAGACTATATACTGTATGATCCTATTTATATGAAATATCCAACACAGAGAAGTCTGTAGAACATAAAGCAAACTAGTTATCACCAGGGGCTGGGGGAAAGAAACAGTGAGGAGTAAATGCTAATGATTACAGAGCTTCATGTTGGGTTTATAAAAATATTCCAAAATTGATTGTGATGATGGCTTCAGAACTCTGAGAATATACTAAAAACTACTGAATTGTATACTTTAAAAGAGATTAATTGGATGGCATGTGAATTATATCTCAGTTAAGTTTGTACAACTTCTGAAATGAGTAATCTGGGTATGTAATCAGTCAAACACAAAGCAATCTAAGTTTCCTCACCACTGAGAGTACTTACATTCACCCTAGCCAGCACAGAATTAACATCAGACAAAGCACCTTAAAGTGCTTCAGGAGCCATAAATAACTGCATCAGTGTCTTTGCAATTGGTATTATTGCTTTCCACATTCAGACATGGAAGTTCAGGTTAGAATGTAGATTTCACTCTTAACGTCCCCTATGCCTTTAACCTCTCTTTTAAATATGAACTTCATCCTTCCTCAAACTCTTTCTCTAATTGCCTGATTCTGGCATATAGGTTTTATTTGTTTGTTTGTTTGTTTATTTGTTTTATGGTCTAGTACCTAGTTATCTATTCTTCATATATTTTATTGTTAGTGTTTGTATCTTTGATTTGGTTTGGTGTTTTGCTTTGACACTACTCAAGTGTTAGTTTCTGCTCTCAGTGCTGGAGATAGTTACATGCAAGATTGATAAATGAAATAAGAAAGCTCAACAAAGGTTGCTTTGAAGAAAGAGAAGTCTATTATATCCCCGCACTGTCCTTTATCCCATAACCTTGCTCACACATCAAGAAATAGTCCTTCTAGGGGCACCTGGGTGGCTCAGTCAGTCAAGCAGCTACCTTCAGCTCAGGTCATAATCCCAAAGACCTGGGATGGAGCCCCGCATTGGGCTCCCTGCTTGGGAGACTTCTTCTCCCTCTCCCTCTCCTTTTCTCTCTGCCTACTTGTGCTCTTTCTCTATCTCTCTGTCAAATAAATAAATATCTTTAGCAGAACTATGGAAGAACTATACCAAAGATTTGAAGAAGAGCTAATACCTATTCTTTTCAAACTATTAAAAAAAATGTAGAAGAGGAAGGAAAACTTCCAAATTAATTCTATAAAGCCAACATTACTTGATATCAAAACCAGATAAAGATAGATATCAAAACCAAAAAAGAGAACTACAAGCCAGTTTTCTGACAAACATAGATGTAAAAATCCTCAACAAAACATAAGAAAACCAAAACTAATAATTCATTAAAAAAAAATCATTCACCATGATCAAGTGGATTTTATTCCTGGGTTGCAAGTGTGGTTCAATATTCCTAAATCAGGGGCACCTGGGGGGCTCAATCAGGTAAGTGTCTGCCTTTGGCTCAGGTCATGATCCTGGGGTCCTGAGATGAAGCAGAATACCTCATTGGGCTCCCTGCTCAGTGGGGACTCTGCTTATCCTTATTCCCCTGCTCAAGCTCTCTCTCTCTCTCTCAAATAAATAAATAAAATATTTTCAAAAAATTCCCAAACCAATCAGTATGATATATCACATCAATAAGAAAAAAATGATAAGAACCATAAGATCATTTCAATAGATGACAAGGGCACCTGGTTGGCTCAGTGGGTTAAGCATCAGACTCTTGATTTCAGCTCAGGTCCTGATCTCAGGTGAGACTGAGCCCTGTATTAGGCTCCATGATCAATGGGAAGTCTGCTTGAGAATGTCTCCACTCCTTTTGCCCCTCCCCCTTTTCTCTCTCTCAAATAAATAAATCTTTTTTTTAATAGATGCCAGAAAAAGCATTTGATAAAGTACAACATCCATTCATGACAAAAACTCTCAAAAAAGTAAGTTTAAAGGAAGCATACTTGAACAAAATAAAGGCCTTATATGAAAAATCCACAGTGAACATTATGCTCCATGGGAAAAAACAAACAAACAAACTGAGAGTTGTTCCTTAAAGTCAGAAATAAGAGAAGGGTGTCTACTCTCACCACTTTTATTCAACATAGTACTGGAAGTACTATCTTCAGCAATCAAACAAAAAGAAATAAAAAGCCATCCAAATGGGTAAGGAGGAAGTAAAATTGTCACTATTTGCAATGACATGATACTATTTATAGAAAACCCAAAATAGTACACAAAAACTACTAGAACTAATAAATAAATTCTGTAAAGTCTCAAGATACAAAATTAACATACAGTAATCTGTTGCATTTCTGTATACTAACACTAAATCAGCAGAAAAAGAAATTAAGAAAACAATCTCATTTGCAGTTGCACCAAAAAGAATAAGGTACCTAAGAATAAACTTAACCAGAGAGTTGAGAAACCTGTGCTTTGAGAACTATAAAACATTAATGAAAGAAATTGAACACACAAATGGAAAAATATCCCATACCTATGAACTAGAAGAAAAAATATTGTTTAAATGTCTATACTACCCAAAGCTATCTACAGATTTAATGCAATCCCTATCAGAATATCAACAGCATTTTTAACAGAACTAGAACAAACAATCCTAAAATTTGTTTGAAACCATAAAAGATCCAAGCAGTCAAAGCAATTTTGAAAAAGTAAAACAAAGCTGGGGGTATCACAATTCCAGACATCAAGTTATATTACAAAGCTAAAGTGATCAAGACAGTATGGTCCTGGAACAAAAATAGACACACAGATCAATGAGACAGAATAGGAAATCCAGAAATAAACTCACAACTGAACAGTCAATTAATATTCGACAAAGCAGGAAAGTATATTCAATAGGAGAAAGACAGTCTTTTCAACAAATGGTGTTGGAAAAACTAGACAGCTTCATGCAAAAGAATGAAATTGGACCACTTTCTTACACCATACACAAAAATAAACTCACAGTGAATTAAAGAATTGAAGTGAGACTCAAACCATAAAATCCTAGAAGAGAGCACAGGTAGTCATTTATCTGCTATCAGCCATTGCAACATTTTTGTAGCTACATCTCCTGAGGCAAGGGAAATTAAAGCAAAAATAAACTATTCAGGCTACATCAAAATAAAAAGCTTCCACATAGCAAAGGAAACATCAACAATACTAAAAGGCAACCTACTAACTGGGAGAAGATATTTGCAAAGGACATATCCAATAAAGGTTAGTATCCAAAATATACAAAGAACTTATAAAATTCAACACTCTAAAAAACAAATAATTCAATTAAAAATGGTCAGAAAGAGTGTACAGACATTTCTCCAAAGAAGACATACAGATGGTCAACAGATACATGAAATGATGCTCCACATCACTCATCATTAGGGAAATGCACATTAAAACCACAATATCATCTCACACCGGTCAGAATGGCTAAAATCAAAAACATAAGAAGCAAGTGTTGGTGAGGATGTGGAGAAAAATGAATGCTCTTACACTTTTGGTGGGAAAGCAAACTGATGCAGCCACTGTGAAAATAATATGGAGGTTCCTCAAAAAGTTAAAAATGGAACTACCCTACAATCCAGTAATCATGCTACTGGGTATCTACCCCAAAATCACAAAAATACTAATTCAATTCAATTCAATTATTTATAATAGCCAAATTATCAAAGCAGCCCAATTGTCCATGGACAGTGAATGGATAAAGAAGAGGTAGTATATTACTCAGCCATAAAAAGAATGAAATCTTGAAATTTATAATGATATGGATATGGCTAACAATTATAATAGTAATCAAAATATGTCAGCCAGAGGGGCACCTGAGTGGTTCAGTTGGTTAAGTCCAACTCTCAATTTCAGCTCAAGTCATGATCTCAGGTCATGGGATGGAAACTCACATCAGGTTTCACACTCTGCACAGAGTCTACTTGTCCCTATCTCTGCTCCTTCCCCCATTTGCTCTTTCTCTCTCTCAAACAATAAATAAAATCTTAAAAAAAAAAAAAAGTAAATCAGCCAGAGAAAGAAAACACCATATTATTTCACCCATACAAATTTAAGGAACAAAACAAGCAAAGGGAAAAAGAAAGAGAGACAAACTAAGAAACAGACTCTTTAGAGAACAAACTAATGGTTACTAGAAGGGAAGTTGGTGGACAGTAGGGTGAAATAAGTGATGAGGATTAAAGAGTGCACTTGTGATGAGTACTGGGTGATGTGTAAAATTGTTGAATCACTAAATCGTACACCTGAAACTAAGATAACACTGTATGTTAACTACACTGGAATTAAAATAAAAACTTTATTTTAAAAAAGAATAAAAGGAAATAAAGGAAAGAAACAGTCCTTCTAACATGATATGGCCAGGTGGCAGATTTCTAATGAAAAAGGTGGAAGTTTACCACATTAAAATCTACCCTAGCAAGTCCACTGGAACTCAATGACTCCTGGAGAAATAGTCCAAGAGTCAGACAACATCAATGCCAAATGGAGATAAAACCATGTTGCATAAAATCTAAAGGGGCTATTTTACATTTAACTATTCTCTATGTAAAAACCTAACAGAAGCTGTTACAATGCCAGCTCCCATTTTTCAGTTTTAAGCAAGTGGGTATACAAATAGCCCCTGACAACAGCTGATGAAACAGAGGGAGAATCTGAGAGTGGATACTCATCACACAAACACCACCAAGTGGCTATCCATTCAAGCACCTCTCTGGTTAGGCTGTAGTGGTAATTGAGTAAAGGAAGATGGATGGCCACTTCCCTTTGTTTTAGCAAAACCCCCCAAATTTTAAACCTTTTCCAAAACTCGGGATTCTATATTGTTGTTTGACCATAGAACTTTCTGTTAACATGATTATTGATCTTGGATTATGGGTGCTTCTTGTGAACAGAGTTTGTGATTTAATTCTACAGCTCCACATCTTATCAATTTCCCAACATAGACTAGAACTCTGAAATCATTATTGAGTTTATTGTCTGAATTAATTAGTATTAATATTCTGAATTAATGTAGTATTAATAATATGAAGCAATTGCTTGTCAAACCAGGGTCTGCAATTGTTATAACAATTCCAATTGAAAGAATAGTTTTATTTGTTTTGTTTTTACTTCATTGGTAATATAAAAAATAATAATACTATATCCTGAATCATTTTATGACCGCCTTATGATACAATTCATACCCAAGATTCTAAGTTCTCAGTTTTTAACATCATACATTTACTTCCCAACTCCTGGGATACATGTATGTCCTTAGCTTTATGATCTAGGTTTCTAGGTTTCTGAAGAATACCTATAGCATTGTGGCACCTGAGTGGCTCAGTCAGTTAAGTATCTGACTCTTGATTTTAGCTCAGGTCATAATCTCAGGGTTCCAACTCTTGATTTCAGTTCAGGTCATGACCTCAGGGTGGTAAGATAGAGCCCCAAGTGGGGATCCATGATGGGCATGGAGCCTGTTTAAGATTCCCTTTCCCTCTACCCTTCTCCCCATCCCCAACTCCACCTGGCTTACAAGTGCTCTCTCTCTCCAAAACTAAAAAAATAATAATAATCAATAAATAAATACCCACAGCACTGAAGTCGGAGGCAATGAGAACTGATAGCCATCCTTTGGGGATCTCCCCCTTCCCATGTGTCTTTCCTTCCTCCTCCTCCTCCTCCCCCTCCTTCTTCTTCTTAAATAAGATTTTATTTATTTGAGAGAGAAGGTAGTGTGACAAAGAGCATGAGCAGGGGGGCAGAGGGAGAGAGAGAAGCAGGCTCCCTCGAGTATGGAGCCCTATGCAGAACTCAATCCCAGGATCCTGGGATCAGGACCTGAGCCAAAGGCAGACACTCAAATCAATTGAGCCAGACTGGCACCCTGTCTTTCCCTTCTGCATGTCTGTCTGGTGGACTTCAAGCTCTAGCTTCTGAAGCAAAGACGGTAGCTTTCTGGAGACAAAAACAACTCTCACAATTACATAAGCTAATCCTCTGCAATAAAGCTCTCTATGTCTAAAATAGTCTTTCTGCTTCTCTAGTTGAACTTACACAGAGTTGATGCATTACTTGGCTCTTATCACTGTTTTATTCCTGCCAAAGTTTTACTAGGATATCACCTCCAGGCACCAGCCTCAGAACTGCTTTTTTTGGCCAGTATTCTGGAAATTTTAGGCAGGCCTTATAGTGATCCTGCATTTAATGGCCAGGGAAAGGAACAATGGGTAGCCCGGAGCTGAATCCACCACAAATAGGGAGCAGCTCTTTCAGTATATATCTTTTTTTGCTTTTTATTAAGAACAATTTTGTGTTTTAAAAATGAATGAGAGAATGTAAAAATCTGTCATATAGAAAGATCAAATACTAAGATTTGGACTTAATATTCATTAATATTAGCCTGCAAGAACTGCTTGCTGGCAAAATTTTGGTTAAGGACAGAAAATGATCATTTTAGCCAGCTAAATTGTACCCATACAATTTAGTACAACATACTTATAGGAAAGATCTCTGCATAAGTATTGTTGAATTCAAAATCTCTAAGCAGATTAAATATAGATCAAAATCTGAGGCCATATCATTCTACTATTAAAGCCAACATTAGCAATGTTGCTTTAGCAAAACATAATCAATAAGACATGAAATTAATTTTGTTAATTTGAATATTGGTTTTGTGCCTTTTATGTAATTCTTATATTTATTCTGGTCTTACAGTTCTATAAGAACTATCATAAAGTCATAAGCAAAGTTTAAATCTCTATTTTCCCTACATTTAAGCAACATAATTATAGAAGTCATTTCTGTCAACAAATATAGCATCAATAAGAATTTCACTTTTCTCTAAAATGGTAGTTTTCAACCCTACTGGCACATTATAATTACTTGGGGCTGGGGAGTACATTTCCATTGATTCTGATTTAATTGGTCTAAGCTGAACACTGGCTTCTAGGTCATTTCAATCTTTCAGTAACCAATAAAAATGATAGGAAAATAGTAAGGATATGCATTTGAACAGTATTTTTTTTAAGATTTTATTTATTTATTTGATAGAGAGAAAGACAATGAGAATGAGAACACAAGCAGGGGGAGAGGGAGAAGCAAGGTTCTCACAAAGCAGTGAGTCCCAATGTAAGGCTAGATTCCAGGACCCTGAGATCATGACCTGAGCTGAAGATAAACACTTAATGATTGAGCCACCCAAGTACCCTTTGAACAGTGGTGTTAATCAAAATTTTCATTATTAAACTTCATAGAACATTATATCTACAAATGTAAATTTTTTCAATTGGATCTGGAATCCTCACTAAGTTAGATTACATATTGGGATATTAATATAAATTTCAACAGAGCATAAAATAATTGGAATATTTCATAATACAAGTACTAACCACAACATAATTACTTTAGAATTTAGTGACAACAGCACATTTAGAAAAATTCCCAACTATTTAGAAATTAAACAAGATACGTCAAAATAATAATTGCATAAAAAGTAAGTTGTAAGACATGTTAGGAAATGTTTTTAACTAACTTCAATTCACACTGTAATGGAAATACAGCATATTGGAACTTGTGAGATGCAGCCAAAGTAGCACTTGAGGGAATTTTATAGCTTTAAACACTTATTTTAGAAAAGAAAAAGAATATTTTAAAATCTGTTATCTCTATTTCTATCTTAAGAAGCTAGAAATGAAAAGGAAGTTAAACCCAAAGAATGATTTAAAAAGAACATAATAAAAGTAAGAGCATAATTCAGTGTATTATTGTTCTTTTAAAACATTAACAAATTGAAAACTCCCAAGAAAACTTATCAGATTTTTTAAAGAGAGAGTAAAATTATTATAAGCAGGAATAAAATAAACATTATCTCTAAACATCCTACAGACAGTAAATGTAAAATAAATGATAATTATCAGTAACTGTTTGTAATTAAATTTGACAACTCCAATAATGAACAAATTACTTCAGAAACACAAATTACCAAACTTACTCACTTACACATAAGAAATAAAAAAAAATCTAAGCAGCCTTATATTTAGTAAGAAAGAAAGAAAAGGAATTCTTTTTTTTTTTTAAGATTTTATTTATTTATTTGACACAGAGAGAGAGATCACAAGCAGGCAGAGAGAGGGGGGAAGCAGGCTCCCTGCCAAGCAAAGAGCCCAATGCAGTGCTGTATCCCAGGACCCTGAGATCATGACCTGAGCTGAAGGCAGAGGCTTAACCCACGGAGCCACTCAGGCGCCCCAAGAAAAGGAATTCTTAATTAAAACTTTACTACAAAGAAAACACAAAAAATACTTATACTGGATAGTGCTGTTAAATATTTAAGAGCAGAATCATACTAAACCTAAGAAAAATGCTAGACATTCTTTTTTTTTCTGAAAAGTCAGAAAAATTTTGATACCAAAACCTGAGAAAGTCATTATAAAGAAATGAAAATTACAGACTAATAGTCTTTTGAATATAAGCAGCAATAAAAAAGTTTACTAAATATTAGCAAACAAATTCATATATATATATATATATATATATATATATATATATATATATATGGCTGAATACATTATATAACCAAGCAGTGTTTATCCCAAGTGGTCAAGTTGATTTTACATTCAAAAATGTATCAATTTATTACATTAACTGAATAAAAGAGGAAAAAGTTATCTCAATAGATGTAGAAAAATCATTTGATAAAAAAAATCAGTGTCCATCCGTGATAAAAACAGAAAACTGGAATAGAAAGGAACTTTCTCAATATGATAAAGGATATCTTAAAAATCTTATGGCTAATATTATATTTAATGGTGAAATTTTGAGCATTTTCCCAAAAGATCAGAAATAAGACAAGGATGTCTATTTTTACCCCTTTGAATCAATAGTGTAATGAATATCTTAACAACTTCAATAAGGAAAAAAATAAAAGGAATAAATATTAAAAAGTAGAAGTGAAACTGCTATCATCCACAGATGGCATGATTATATAGGTGGAAAACTCTATGGAACCCCAAAACAAAGCAAACAAATTTCTCAACTAATAAGTAAATTTTTCAAGATTGCAAGATATAGTATATCTAAATACTTGCAGGAAATAATTGGAAACTGCAAAGAAAAATTATTCCATTTAAAGTAGCATCATAAAAAATGTAATCTACTTCTACCTCGTACCCACTAGGTATGGGTCCAACTTCTTGGTTGATAGAAATATTGTATATTGTTATTGTTGTGTGTTATATGGGTGTACTCATTACTAAACCTTGTTGAATTGTATACTTAAGGACTATGCATTTCATTGTATATAAATTTTACCTTAATTAAAACAAAATTGTGTTTAAATCTTTTGTATACTTACTCTTTTCTTTATTGCCACTGACTGACAACTTCCCCCACCCCCACTGGGTGTCACTGTCTTACTCATCTTTGTTTAACTAATACTTAAGTGGAGAAATTTGTGTTTATAATGAAGAGGTAAGAAGAGTAGAATAAACCAAAGCAGACGAAATATAATTCAGACAGACCTCAGAAACTAAATTTTGTCCTGGACATCCTTTCATTGTCCTCACTGCTCCTGGAGCAATTTACAAGCCAAAAAGTGTTTTGTCTGCAATTCAACCCAAAACCCAGTGTTAATTTTTGCTGTCTTTTTAAATAAGCAAAAACAAAAATGAAAAAAAGCTTAGTGAGAGGTTAGTATATAAATATACTACTCTATTAATAATTATAACTGGCACATGCAATAACAAACAATATTGCTGACATTTTTTCACTAACCATTGTTTACACTCAAGATGTATATATAAAAAAAAAAACAAATTATTTGTATCCAGTATCCACTCTTTAGGTCACTCATTAATTCATGCATTCACCTAGCATTTGTTGAGTATCTATCTATGCTAGATACTAAACTAGCAGTGAGAATATACACCTTAATAAGAACCTTTCTTTTCTAAAAATGAATTGGCATTTTAGGTGGAGAAAAAAAAAGTAAGCAGACCAATAAAAGAATGGCTAATTGAGCTATGGGAGAGATAGGTAGAGACTAACATGGGTTTCTGCTAGTTTTTCTGGAAAATACATATACGTGCCATGTCTGGCTAACTCCTCCTGGCTTCTCTGCCAGTGGCAAGTGTCCCACTGACCACCTCTTGTCTTTATTCCCCAATCTCAGATTTTTGCTCAAGGGGTGCTCTGCCCAGAAGGTTCTTTCACTGTTTCTCCCTAGCATGTCCTGATGTACACTTGGACAAAGTGCAGATCTGCACTTAGGTTCAAGTTCTGCAAACCATCTTTCACTGATGCCTCTTCTATCTCTATGGCTCCCACATGCTATCATGTCCTTTCTTTCTACTTGCTTCACATGAATTTGTCTATGCTGCATTGCATGTTGTATATTCCTAAGAGAGTAGAGACCCATCCAATATTCAGAGCTTACTCACAGCACTGGTCCACAGTTGCCACATGGACGATGCTCAAAAGTAGGTTGTGTTATTAAAAGTAGTGTGTGTTACTAATGCACAATTGTTGAGGACATGATATGAGCAAATTACCAATAATTTTTCTTGCCGAAGGTGGGATAGGGATGATCCAGGCACCTTTGATCTGCTCTCTCTACCTGTGTCCAAACACCTATTCTTTCAACATAGCCACTTCAAATATAGTACAAACAGAGGCCATGGCACGCAATTTCTCTACGCAGCAAGTGTGCTGATGTGGAAAACTTATGAAATATAGTTTAGAAACAATGACTGTCATTCCTGAATTTCTCTGGAGTAGCAATTTGCTGGTGTGTCATTTTCATTGGCAACTCATAAAGTATTGACTTGAAGGGTAAGGATGAACATTTTTTCTTATCTCTGTACAAAAGGGAAATAAGCCTGAATTCCTCTGGGAAAGCTCTAACCCTTGCAATGGGATGGAGATGGCCAAAAGATATGTCAGAACTATCCTTGTATAAGTCTAAAAGTTGTACATATAATTTGATCTTGGCCACCACTTCTCTATGCAGTGAGCAGTGGCATGCCATCTGAGAAGGGCAGAAAGACCACAATGTCTGGTAGCTGGGAGCAGAGGGTCACAAGCTACATTTCAGAACAAGGGCTCTAGCCTTGATCTGAGGCCTAACTACACATTAGAATCAGACTAATTAAGTCAGAATTTTTAGGGGTGGGAACAAGGCATTAGCAACTATTGAAGCTCCCCAAGTGATTTCAATGGGCAAATTTAAGAATTAATAAACACGATGGTAGATTATTCCAGGGGTTTCAGACTTTTCTGAATCTAAATTACCTAGGGAGATCTCCAAAACTGCACGTGATGGTTAATTTTATGTGTCAACTTGACTGGACCATGAAGTGCCCAGATACTTAGTCCAACATTGTTTTGGATATTTCTGTGAGGATTTTTTTTTTTATGAGATCAACATTTGAATCTGTAGACTGAGTAAAACAAATTATTCTCTCCAGTGTGAGTGTCCCTCCTCCAATCAGTTAAAGACCTAAATAGAACCCAAAGACTGATCCACCCATGTGTAAAAGAGAACTTCTGCCTGATTCTTGAGCCAGGACAAAGATTTTTTCCTGCCTTCTGATGCAAATGTTAATTTTGGTTCTTCTTGGGTCTTTGAGGCTTTAGGCTTTCAGAGGAAGAATTTATACCACAGGCTTTCTGGGTCCCTGGCTGCTGACTGCAGTAATTGGGACCTGTTAACCTCTGTAGCTGTGTAAGCCAATTCCTGATAATAAATCTGTGTGTGTGTGTGTGTGTGTGTGTGCATGTGTGTGTGTGCACGTGCACACGCAAGCTCATACATACGTACATATACGTACATTGTGTTGGTTTTGTTTCTCAGGAGAACCCTGACTAATACAATGTATATTTCTTATCCAACTGCCAAAGATGTGTTTCTACCGGAAAAGTGTGGCCCCAGAATTTTGTTGATTTATTATTATTATTATTATTATTATTCCCAGATAGTTCTAATAATGACAGACTGCAATTTGGGCTTAACTAAATGATCTCAGAGAAGTTACTTACCATTCTCTAAGTTAGTTATTATCCTGATATGTAAGATGAGAATAACTATACTATCTTATGTGGTTACAATATATTGCATTGCAATGTAAATGGTAGAGTGCCTGGCCCATGATATTAGGAACATTTATTTTTCCACATATGTGTGCAATTGGCAAAATATTTTCCATAGTAAATGTTCAATATTGATTTTAAATATAACTAGAAAATATTTCCAAGTGTCAGTGATTTAATTTCCTCTAGAGTACAGTTTGAGACATATATGTGTCCCAGATAATATCAGTCTTTTAACTTGCCCCATGACAATACTTAGATATTTTTTGCCTATCTGTTCTTGACCCAAGCATTGACCCAGTACAGATAGGCATTGATCCAACAAACTGAAATAAATTAATGTATTTTTGTCTGTTCCTAATTTCTTCCCATCACTCACCTGAATTTCTTCAGACATTTCAAAGAAACAGGTGGTAATAACAGTTACTAAGTGACATGAGACAGGATTTTACCAAACACTATTTATTGGATATATTTGGTCTGATTTTTAGACCTGTGTCTCTCATTTATGCCACTGTACTATTATTTTAAATTTGAAATTCCTTAAGCAATACATTTGACCCTAGGACACTGTCACATTTTAGAGTCCCCATTGGCTACATAGTCTCTCCTTGTATCAATTCATCTTTGTTACCTTTAAAACATTCACAAATGAGCTGCTACATAGAAAGGTGCTAGCATGTTTATAGCCATAAATTAATGAGTGTTTAAGAGAGGTTTTCTATAATGATTATTTCAGGTTATTTAAATATCATTTTTACTTTAAAAGATTGCTTTACTTGGATCTGAAACCTCAGTAAAGGCAAATAACTCAAACAGTCTAACCAGCAAGTATGATGCAGTTATAATTATCTGAATATGTTAACATTTAGGGAACAGTCAGACACATTACTGGCCTTTGGAAAATAGAATGCTTCATGTAGACACTAATTAATCAATAAAATCCTAATTGGATTCTATTAAGTATTGGAAATGACATTTCAACTTAAATATTCCATGTACAACTCTGACCCATTCCCAAGCAGCAATAAAAGCCAATTAGGGTGGTATTCAAATTATAATTATGAATGTTATCACCACCTTCATCTACATTAATATTACAACAATTAAAGAGAACACAGTAAGGAATGAATCAGGCAAGTCCTCCTGCATAGATGCCTCACTTTGGGGCTATTGTTGAGAAATTCAATATAACACAAAAGTGGCTTTTAAAGAGCATAGATTTGGAAAGAGAAAACCTGAGATAGGGGCACCTGAGTGGCTCAGTGCATTGAGCCTATGCCTTCAGCTCAGGTCATGATCTCAGAGTCCTGAGATCAAGCCCCACATTGGGCTTTCTGCTTGGTGGGGAACCTCCTTCCCCCTTCTCTCTCTACCTGCCTCTGGCTACTTGTGACCTCTCTCTCAAATATTTTTTCTTAAATCTTTAAGAAAAAAGAAAACCTGAGATAATATCCATCAATATTAATTATGTATGTATCTGAGACCAGTGTCTCCGTCTGTGAAATTGGAATAACAACAGCCTTTTCCAGAACTATGTTGAAGATTAGAATTGATGCATATCAGTGTTCCAGCTGTGCACATGAAATCCTGCAGAAATGGCAGATATATTCCAGAATACTGACTGTCTGCATTCATGGAATCTTTGAAAGAAACCCAAGATTTATCAAAACTCATATGCTGTTTTTAGTGCAGGAACACATTTTACTGCAATCCCCAAAGATTATGTTCCAATCTCTGATTGAACACCTTTATAGCTTCAGAATTTATTTCCTCATGGTGTACCACAGTTTCATTCTTAGCATTTTTAGAACATGCAGAAATTGACCTCCTTATTGACTTCCATTGGACCCAGTTTTACCATCAGTAATATCATAAACCATATTGAAATCTTTTTCTAGATGAATTGTTCAAGAAAAAAAGGCCATGTGTCTGATAGCATACGCTCTGGAACTAAACTGCCTCAGTTCAAATCTTAGTCTTATAGGTGACCAGCTGTGGATCTCAGGCCTATTAACTTCTCTGTGCTTTAGTTTTCTCACCATTAAATTTGGATAGTAGTTTCTATCTCTTGCATGTGTTGTGAACATTAGCTATCACTGCATTCATATCATTTTCCTTTTTCATTCTCACAAATACTCCCTGTGGGTTATTATGTACAAGCCCTTTCAATGCCCAATCTTACTTGGATGTCAGTTTAAACACAAAACCCCTATTAAATTAATCAGTTTGATGCATGTCTTGGTAAGATGTGTTATATCTTTCTAAATCTGCATAATCTGGAACAAAATATCTTTCTTTTTCCACAGTACAAGAGAGAAACAGAGTCTTAGAGGTAGGGCAACTTGCCCATAGTCACCTAGCTTGTAAGTGGAAGGACAGAGATCATGCACTGCAGGATTTACTTCACTCTCTCAGCATCCACCATGGTAAATAAAGGAAGGAAAACAGAAGGAATGAGATCAGAGTTGAGACAAGCTGAGATCTGGCCATTGTAACGGTACAAACAACACCTAATGGATATCCCCAAATGACTTGATCTGGTAGCAGCCATCATGCTCAGATAGAAATGCTCAGAAGTTAGGCAGCAGAGTCATGCTACTTCTACTTGGAAAGGCAGAACTTGATTGTAGATAAGGTGCTGTGATAGAAAAACTCAGATGAAAATGGTCTATTCACAGGGCACAAAGTATAAGAGCATATTAGCAACCAGACAAGACAAACACAGTTTAGCAGTGACATTCTGCAAACAATGCCTTTATTCAATGGATTTAGTGGATGAATTTAATAGTCAAATTTTTATATGATTATCTGTTTTGTGTGTGTTGAGTTTGAGGAGTTCTTTATAGATCCTGGATATCAATCTTTGGTCTGTACTGTCATTTGCAAATATCTTCTCCCATTCTGTGGGTTGCCTCTTTGTTTTCTTGACCGTTTCCTTTGCTGTGCAGAAGCTTTTGATCTTGATGAAGTCCCAAAAGTTCATTTTCGCTTTTGTTTCCTTTGCCTTTGGAGACATATCTTGAAAGAAGTTGCTGTGGCTGATATCGAAGAGATTACTGCCTATGTTCTCCTCTAGGATTCTGATGGATTCTTGTCTCACCTTGAGGTCTTTTATCCATTTTGAGTTTATTTTTATGTACGGTGTAAGAGAATGGTCGAGTTTCATTCTTCTACATATAGCTGTACAGTTTTCCCAGCACCATTTATTGAAGAGACTGTCTTTTTCTCTGCTGTATATTTTTTCCTGTTTTGTCAAAGATTATTTGACCATAGAGTTGAGGGTCCATATCTGAGCTCTCTACTCTGTTCCACTGGTCTATGTGTCTGCTTTTGCCAGTACCATGCTGTCTTGGTGATCAAAGCTTTGTAGTAAAGCTTGAAATCAGGTAATGTGATGCCCCCAGTTTTATTTTTGTTTTTCAACATTTCCTTAGCGATTCGGGGTCTCTTCAGGTTCCATACAAATTTCTGGATTACTTACTCCAGCTCTTTGAAAAATACCAGTGGAATTTTGATCGGAATGGCATTAAAAGTATAGATTGCTCTAGGCAGTATAGACATTTTAACAATGTTTATTCTTCCGATCCAGACACTTCTCCAATGAAGACATACAAATGGCTATCAGACACATGAAAAAATGTTCATCATCACTAGCCATCAGGGAGATTCAAATTAAAACCACATTGAGATATCACCTTACACCACTTAGAATGGCCAAAATCAGCAAGACAGGAAACAACATGTGTTGGAGGGGATGTGGAGAAAGGGGAACCCTCTTACACTGTTGGTGGGAATGCAAGTTGGTGCAGCCACTTTGGAGAACAGTGTGGAGATTCCTCAAGAAATTAAAAATAGAGCTTCCTTATGACCCTGCAATTGCACTACTGGGTATTTACCCAAAAGATACAGATGTGGTGAAAAGAAGGGCCATCTATACCCCCATGTTTATAGCAGCAATGGCCATGGTCGCCAAACTGTGGAAAGAACCAAGATGCCCTTTCAACGGATGAATGGATAAGGAAGATGTGGTCCATATACACTATGGAGTATTATGCCTCCATCAGAAAGGATGAATACCCAACTTTTGTAGCAGCATGGACGGGACTGGTAGAGATTATGCTGAGTGAAATAAGTCAAGCAGAGAGAGTCAATTATCATATGGTTTCATTTATTTGTGGAGCATAACAAATAGCATGGAGGACAAGGGGAGTTCGAGAGGAGAAGGGAGTTGGGGAAAATTGGAAGGGGAGGTGAACCATGAGAGACTATGGACTCTGAAAAACAATCTGAGGGTTTTGAAAGGGTGGGGGGTGGGAGGTTGGGGGAACCAGGTGGGGGGTATTAGAGAGGGCATGGATTGCATGGAGCACTGGGTGTGGTGCAAAAACAAGGAATACTGTTATGCTGAAAATTTTAAAAAAAGTCAAATTTTTAGATACAGTGGAAAATCTGACTGTAAATATATTTGAGGTGGCACATGTCTTATGTGACCCTCAAATCATATTATATAATTACTCACCTCCTTATCTTTAATATTATTTGTGGAATTAGTCCTCATTTTCAAGACAAAGAGGGCTAGTACTACCTATCCACTTCTACCTGAGTTAAGATTTGTTTTGAAACACAGAACTACTGGGGAGAACCATTCTAAGATTAGAGCTTAAGATGGTACAGACTGACCACTCTGTAGACCCAGAATATTATCTTGAAATATTTCCCAAGCAAATAATTAAGATAGATCCTAGATTCAAATCTCTTTGTTCCAAACATCATGTTTTATTGGCAACAATTTTCATGATATAAATTAGATGAAGTTTTTAAGATCAAAATTATTTTATTAAGATATCTTAAAACTTCCTTACTGTAATGAGCTAAAATTCAGGAGGGAAGAGCAAGATCAAGGAGGAGTAGGAGACATAAATATCAGGTCCCAGGAGTTCAGCTAGATAGTTATCAAACCATTCTGAACAGCTACAAACTCAATAGGAGAGAGAAGAGAAGAGCAGCAATTCTAGGAACAGAAAATTGACCACTTTCCAGAAGGTGGGACTTGCAGAAAAGCAAATCCGAGGCAACATTTGGGAAGACAGATTATGAGGGGAGGGGCCAGCTCCTGGCAAGTGATAGAGTAGCAGAGCACAAAATCAGAACTTTTAGAAGGCTGCTCCACTGAAGGATGTCACTCCAAAGGAAAGCAGGGGATGAAGTCTTTGTGGGGACAGTGTAGTCTCAAGACCCATGGGGTCACAGAAAGACCAGGGGTGTCTGAGTGTGGCAGAGCTCCCAGGCATCAGAGCAGGAAAGCCAGCTGCAGATATGGACCTGAGGAGTGGGCTCTCAGTTCAGGATTACATTAAATCATGATCCATGGCACAGTTGGGCCAGTGCTCTTCAGGCAAGGACACAACAAGCAGCAGATCCAGGGAGACTCACTTTCCTCCTCCAGGAGGAGCAGCATGATAGCACACTGCGGGAATCTGCAGGTTTGGAGACTCCAAAGGGGGCTGTGCACCAGAAATAGAAATGCTCCATCACAGGCTGGGTAGCTCAGAGTGCAGCTGGAGACCAGGGAGATGGGAGGGATGGACTGCTTTTCTCTGAAGGCTCAGCAAGGAGTGGGGCCATGAACTCTCAACTCCTGTGGGGCTAGAGATTGGGAGGCTGCCATTTTAATTCCCATCCTCCAGAGCTCTACGGAAAGTATCTAGGGAAAAAATGCTCCCAAGACAGTATCGAGCAGATTATTTAGCCTGCCCCTGGCAAGGGTGGTGCAATTCTGCCTCAGGCAAAGACATTTGAGAATCACTGCAGCAGGCCCATCCCCCAAGAATATCAGTAAGAACATCCAGCCAAGACAAATTTCACCGATCAATGAGAACCACAGAACTGCAGAGCTAGAGGAAAGCAACACATAAAATTCATTGTTTTTTTCCCATAATCCATTAGTTTTTCTTTTTTATTTTATTTTATTTATTTATTTGACAGAGAGAGAGATCACAAGTAGGTATATAGGCAGGCAGAGAGAGAGGGGAAGAAGCAGGCTCCCTGCTGAGCAGAAAGCCCAATTTGGGGCTCCATCCCAGAACCCTGAGATCATGACCTGAGCTGAAGGCAGAGGCTTAACCCACTGAGCCACCCAGGCACCCTCCATTAGTTTTTCAAAGTTATTATTTTTTTTATTTCATTTCTTTCTTATTCTATTTTTTAAATTTTTCTCTTTCCTATTTTAATGTTTTTAATGATTTTATCTTATTAATAACTTTTTAAAAATCTTTTTAAATTTTCATTGTTATAGTCATATATTATCCTTTCATTGTATTTAACCTTATTTTTTGTATACATATAGGGTTTTTTTTTTCCTTTAAAATTTGGCAATACAATTTCTTCTAATGGGCCAAAATACACCCTAAATCTGGTGCATGCCTTTGTTGTAGTCTCCAGCTTGATCACATCTTTCCTTTTTTTTCTTTTTTCAACTAACTTGTTATCAATTCCTTTTTTAGAATCTTTTTCAATTTTCATCTTTATAGTCACATTCCATCCCTTCATCATGTTTATCCTTATTATTGTGTGTGTATGGACATATATATATATGGAAAAAAATATCTTTCCTTAAAATTTTGGGAGGTAGTTTCTTCTAACAGAACAAAATACACCCAAAATCAAGTGGAAGCTTTGTTCTATTCACCAGTTTAATATATAGGTATATATATATATTTTTTTTTCATTTTTCCCCTTTCTTCTCCCCCCAGTTTCAGGTCTCTTCTGATTTGGTTAGTGTACATTTTACTGGGGCCATTGCTACTCTTTTACTATTTTGTTCTCCCATTCATCCACTCATATCTGGATAGAATGACAAGGCGGAAAAATTCGCCAAAAAAAAAAGGGGGGGGGGTGAGGAGGCCGTACCAATGTCTAGAGACCTAATCAATATGGGCATTAGTAATATATCAGAACTAGAGTTCAGAATGACGATTATCAAGGTGCTAGCTGGGCTCAAAGAAAACATGGAAGATATTAGAGAATCCCTTCTGAAGAAATAAAATCCCATCCTGGAGAAAGAAATTCCCTTTCTGGAGAAATAACAGAACTAAAACCTAACCAAGCTGAAAACAAAAAGGATATTAATGAGGTGCAATAAAAAATGGAGGCTCTTACCGCCAGGATAAATGAGGCAGAAGAGAGAATTAGTGATATAGAAGACCAAATGATGGAGGATAAAGAAGCTGAGTAAAAGAGAGACAAACAACTACTGGAGCAGGAAGGGAGAATTCGAGAGATAAATGATACCATAAGATGAAACAATATTAGAATAATTGGGATCCCAGAAAGAAGGAATAGCGGGAGAGGCAGAAAGAATATTGGAGCAAATTATAGCAGAGAATTTCCCCAATTTGGTGAAGGAAACAAGCATAAAAATCCAGAAGGCACAAAGACCCCCCCTCAAAATGAGTAAAAATAAGTCCACACCCCGTCATCTTATAGTAAAACTTACAATTCTCAGTGACAAAGAGGAAATCCTGAAAGCAGCTCAGGAGAAAATGTCTGTAACATGCATTGGTAAAAATATTAGACTGACAGCAGACTTATCCACAGAAACCTGGCAGGCCAGAAAAAACTGTCATAGCATAGTCAAAGCACTAAATGAGAAAAATATGCAGTCAAGAATACTATATCCAACTAGGCTGTCATTGAAAATAGAAGGAGAGATAAGAGGCTTCCAGAATAAACAAAAACTAAAAGAATTTGCAAACACCAAACTAGACCTACAGGAAATATTGAAGCAAAGAGAGAGCCTAAAAGTAGTAGACCAGAAAGGAACAGAGACAATATACAATAACAGTCACCTTACAGGCAATACAATGGCGCTAAATTTATATCTTTCAACAGTTACTCTGAATGAAAATGGGCTAAATGTCCCAATCAAAAAACACAGGGTATCAGAATGGATTAAAAAAAAAAAAGAAGAAGAAGAAGAAGAACCATAGATATGCTGTCTATAAGAAACTCATTTTAGACTCAAAGACATCTCCAGATTTAAAGTGAGGGGGTGGAAAACAATTTACCATGCTAATGGACATCAAAAGAAAGGTGGGATGGCAATCCTTATATTAGATAAATTAGATTTTAAGCCAAAGACTATAATAAGAGATGAAGAAGGACACTATATCATACTTAAAGGGCCTGTCTAACAAGAAGATCTAACAATTTTAAATATCTATACCCCTAACATGGGAGCAGCCAATTATATACACCAATTAATAACAGAATCAAAGAAACACATCGACAATAATACAATAATAGTAGGGGACTTTAACACCCCTCTCACTGAAATGGACAGATCATCCAAGCAAGAGATCAACAAGGAAATAAAAGCTTTAAGTGACACACTGGACCAATGGACATCACAGATATATTTAGAACATTCCACCCCAAAGCAACAGAATACACATTCTTCTCTAGAGCACATGGAACATTCTCCAGAATACATCACATCCTGGGTCACAAATCAGGTCTCAACTGATACCAAAAGAATGGGATCATTCCCTGCATATTTTCAAACCACAATGCTCTGAAACTAGAACTGAATCACAAGAGGAAAATTGGAAAGAATTCAAATACATGGAGGCTAAAGAGCATCCTACTAAAGAATTAATGGGTCAACCAGAAAAATAAAGAAGAATTTAAAAAGCTCATGGAAACAAATTAAAATGAAAACACAACTGTTCAAAATCTTTGGGATACAGCAAAAAAAGTCCTGAGAAGAAAGTATACAGCCATACAAGCCTTTCTCAAGAAATAAGAAAGGTCTGAAGCACACAACTTAACCCTACACCTAAAGGAGCTGGAGAAAGAACAGCAAAGAAAGCCTAACCCTAATAATAAAAATCAAAGCAGAAATCAATGAAATAGAAACCAAAAGAACAGTAGAACAAATCAACAAAACCAGGAGCTTGTTCTTTGAAAAAAATAATAAAATTGATAAACCCCTGGCCAGACTTATCAAAAAGAAAAGATAAAGGACTGAAATAAAATTGTGAATGACAGAGGAGAGATCACAACCAACACCGAATAAATACAAACAATTATAAGAATATATTATGAGCAACTATATGCCAGGAAATTTGACGATCTGGAAGAAATGGATACATTCCTAGAAAAGTGTAAACTACCAAGACGGAACCAGGAAGAAATAGAGAAACCTGAACAGAACCCTTACCAGTAAGGAGACTGAAGCAAACATCTCCCCAGAAAACAAGAGCCCAGGGCCAGACGGCTTCCCAGGGGAATTCTACCAAACATTTAAAGAAGAATTAATACCTATTCTCCTGACACTGTTACAAAAATTATAAATGGAAGGAAAACTTCCAAACTCATTTTATGAGGCCAGCATCACCTTGATCCCAAAACCAGACAAAGTCCCATAATAAAGGAGAATTACAGACCAATATCCTTGATGAACATGGATGCAAAAATTCTCACCAAAATACTAGCCAATAGGATCCAACAGTACCTTAAAAGGATTATTCACCACAACCAAGTAGGATTTATTCCTGGGCTGCAAGCCTGGTTCAACATCCACAAATCAATCAATGTGATACAATACACTAATAAAAGAAAGAACAAGAACCATATGATACTCTCAACAGATGCTGAAAAAGTATTTGACAAAATACAGCATCCTTTCTTTATCAAAACTCTTAAAAGTGTAGGGATGGAGGGTACATACCTCAATATCATCAAAGCCATCTATGAAAAACCAACAGTAAATATATTCTCAATGGGGGGAAACTGACAGCTTTTCCCCTAAGCTCAGGAACATGGCATGGATGTCCCCTATCACTGCTGCTTTTCAATATAGTACTAGAAGTCAGCCTTGGCAATCAGAAAACAAAAAGAAATAAAAGGCATCTGAATCAGCAAAGAAGAAGTCAGACTCTCACTCTTTGCAGGTGATATGATACTTTATATGGAAAACCCAAAAGACTCCACCCCAAAACTGCTAGAACTTGTACAGGAATTCAGTAAGTGTCAGGATATAAAACCAATGTACAGAAATCAGTTGCATTTCTAGACACCAACAGCAAGAGAGAAAAGAGAGAAATTAAGGAGTCAATCTCATTTACAATTGCACCATAAGATACCTAGGAATAAATCTTACCAAAGAGACACAGAATCTGTACTCAGAAAACTATAAAGTACTCAAGAAAGAAATTGAGGAAGACACAAAGAAATGGAAAAATGTTCCATGCTCATGGATTGGAAGAACAAATATTGTGAAAATGTCTATGCTACCTAAAGCAATTTACACATTTAATGCAATTCCTGTCAATATACCATCAATTTTTTCAAAGAAATGGAACAAATAATTCTAAAATTTATATGGAACAAGAAAAGTCCCTGATCAGTCAGAGGAATGTTGAAAAAGAAAACCAAAGTTGGCAGCATCACAGTTCCAGACTTCAACTCTATTACAAAGCTGTAATCATCAAGACAGTATGGTACTGGCACAAAAACAGACACATAGATCAATGGAACAGAATAGAGAGCCCAGATACGGACCCTTAACTCTATGGCCAACTAATCTTCGACAAAGCAGGAAAGAATGTCCAATGGAAAAAGATAATCTCTTCAATAAATTGTGTTGGGAAAATTGGACCGCCACATGAAGAAGAATGAAACTAGACTGTAGCCTTACACCACACACAAAAATAGACTCAAAATAGATGAAAGACTTCACTGTGAGGAAGGAATCCATCAAAATCCTTGAAGATAGCACAAGAAGCTACCTCTTCTACCTCAGCTGCAGCAACTTCTTCCTAGAAACATTGCCAAAGGCAAGGAAGAAAGGGCAAAAATGAACTATGGGACTTCATCAAGATCAAAAGCTTTTGCAAAGGAAATAGTCAACAAAACCAAATACAACTGACATAATGGGAGAAGTTATTTGCAAATGACATATCAGATAAAGGGCTAGTATCCAAAATCTATAAAGAACTTATCAAACTCAACACCCAAAGAACAAGTAACCCAATCAAGAAATGGTCAGAGGACATGAACAGACATTTCTGCAAAGAAGATATCCAAACAGCCAACAGACACATGAAAGAGTGCTCCACATCACTTGGCATCAGGGAAATACAAATCAAAACTACAATGAGATACCACCTCACACCAGTCAGAATGGCTAAAATTAACAAGTCAGGAAATGACAGATGCTGGCGAGGATGTGGAGAAAGGGGAAACCTCCTACACTGTTGGTGGGAATGCAAGCTGGTGCAGCCATTCTGCAAAACAGCCATGAAGGTTCCTCAAAAAGTTTAAAATAGAGCTACCTATGACCCAGCAATTGCACTATTGGGTATTTACCCTAAATGTAGTGATCCGATGGGACACATGCACCTGAATGTTTATAGCAGCAATGTCCACAACAGTCAAACTATGGAAAGAACCTAGATGTCCATCAACAGATGAATGGATCAAGAAGTGGTGTAAATATATACAGTGGAATATTATGCAGCCATCAAAAGAAATGAAATCTTGCCATTTGCAATGACATGGATGGGACTAGAGGGTATTAAGGTAACTGGAATAAGTCAATCAGAGAAAGACAACTATCATATGATATCCCTTATATGAGGAATTTGAAAGGCAGGGTGGGGGTTTTGTGGGGTAGGGAAGGAAAAAATGAAAATGAAAATGAAAAAAAGATGGGATCGAGAGGGGAAAAAAAAACATAAGAGACTCTTAATCTCACAAACAAACAGGATTGCTGGGGGTTTGGGGTAGGGAGAGGTACATCCTATGATGAGTGCTGTGAAATGTGTAAGCCTGATGATTCACAGACCTGTACCCCTGAGGCAAATTATACATTATATGTTAATAAAAGTAATTTTTAAAAATTTAAAAATTTTAAAAATTTCCTTTTGATGCAATGCTTCAGCATCTCTCTCAACTTACTAGATGAGTGCTGCATGATTCACTTATTGCTTAATAAAGCCAATTAGATCTTCAAATTTACTCAGTTGAATATTATTTTTAATCACTTGTCATCTACCCAGCCCTTCCAGTGTAGTAGAAAAGATACATAATTGCTTAAAGCTAAATATAAATCTCCAATCTAAACTTCTCCAAAGCAGTTTTTCAAAAATAAATAGATGATGATAGATACATATATAGATGATAGATAGATGTGGGTCTGGTGATGTCATCAGCTAGCTTCTAAGACTTGACTTTTATTGCCCATGTTTTTGTACTCACCAAATTTTGTCCTACATTTTTCCTTAAGCTCTTCTTTCCAGCTTATTTTATAAATCAGGCAAAAGACCGAACGGGTAGAGCATCCTGTGATGGGAACCAAGACTACCCCTCATGAAATAACAACTGCCAAAATGAAGAAGAGATCACCCAAACCAGTTTGAGCTCAACCCGTGACTCACACCTGCACAGATGGACCACAGAGTGATCTGTGGAGTGACAGTTAACTTTACCTCATTATAATGTCAATATCTCCACACAAAGAGGAACACAAGCCTCCAGGCACATATACCATATTATGCCCATCTCTACATATTATGACGAGGCTTTCCTTCCTTAACATTCATCCTCACATTAAATAAAAGGAGTCTGTCCGCCCTTCCTCAGGGAGTCACAGGTTGGGATGCTATTCCCTGTGACCTTTTTTTTTCTTTTTAATTTTATTTAGAGAAAAAAGAGAGCACAAGCCAGGGGAGTAGTAGGCAGAGTAAGAGGGAGAAGAAGTCTCCCTACTGAGCAAGGAATCTGATGTGGGTCTCAGTCCCGGAACACTGGGATCATGACCTGAAGGTAGTCACTTAACTAACTGAGCCACCCAGGCACTCTCCTTGTGACTTTCCTTGTTACAAATACTTGATTAGATTTCAAGCCTGGAATAATCCTCCATTGTCCTCAGCTTTGTCTTCTGAGCTCTTGGATTTGCCCTTTGAGTCATCCTTTCTTTTTCAGGGTTATACATTATTTGCAGCTGACTAGTTTTATTAGCCTACTTCATACCAGTGTGATCAGCCCTATTCTATAGACATTCTTCAATAACAGACTGATGAGAACAGAGAAGGAGCAATGTAGGGAGATTGGAGTTCAGGTTGTTTTGGGAAACAAGTAGATCCAAATAAGGTCCTGACATACTTAATCTCTTGGATCCTCAGTTTCAACACCTCTAAAATAAGGATATTATTACCAATCCCACAGCATTATTAGAAATATTAAATTAAATAATGTTTTATTATTATACAATGTGCTTAGCCCCAGGATTTGACCAGTGCAAGGAAATTATACCTTGCTATTTCTCTCATTCTCTTTCTCTTCCTTTTCTATTATTGTGAATTTCAAATTTGCCATCTTGACTCCATGTTGTAATTACCTCAGAATCCTTTGAAAATACTGAAACAGTAGCCCCGCCCTTAACCTTAGTTCCACTTTCTGCAACTTAAGTTATTTGTGGTCAGCCACAAGCTGGAAGCAGATGGTCCTTCTTTTGACATGCTTTCAGAGGTCAGTAGTTGCTTATCTTTATATCACAACACCTACATCATTCATCTACTTCATCTCATCATGTAGGCATTTAATCATCTCACGTCATCACAAGAAGGTGAGTACAGGACAATAAAATATCTTGAGAGAGAGAGAGAGAGAACACACTCACATAGCTTTTATTACAACATATTTTTGTAATTATTCTATTTTATTATTAGTTATTGTTAATCTCTTACTGTGCTAAATCTGCAAGTTAAAGTTTATCATAGTTATGTACACATAAGAATATGCATAGTATATATCAGGTTTAGCACTCTCAATGGTTTCAGGCATCCTCTGGGGTCTTGGATTGCATCCCCTGCAGATGGGTGGCGGGGGCAGTTGACTATCCTTGGGTTCTACACCCAGAGCTGCTGATTTAATCGCTCTGGGATCTGGCCTGAGCTTTGGTTTTTGTTAAATCCCCCAAGAGATTTTAATGTGGAGCTACAGCTGAGGATCAGTGTAAGACTTTAGAAATGACCACCACATTCACCTTCTCCCAGCCTTCCTCTTGCACTTGCAGCCCACTCTTAGCATGTTCATGCATATGCAGAGTAGGGCTAACCCAAGGACTGGACTCTATGGAGCTCCTTAATGCCTGTCCCCAGAACAGCCCCTCTTAAGCCACCTCAGATATCCCAAATACCTCTAGTGTAGTAATTTTTTTTTAGGAGAGCCTGTCAGGATTTGGATTGGCTTTATTGAGTTTTGTTGGGGTGCAGTACTTACTCCCATAATGCAGGTACATGGTCCATACATGCTTATACATACACACATACATACCAACAGTTTTTTAGGTGACCAAGAGATCCAGAGAGCAGAGGGCAGATTCACTGGCCTGGGGACAGGAAGGTGGAGACAGGCTGAGAGGAACTATAATCAGAAGTCGGGGGTCAAAGAGAGAGTAGCTTATCTGAGTGTACCTCTGTGAAAGCTGGTAGAGCCAGGAGATATCTTGAGGGCACCAACCTTGAAAGGAAGGCAGAAGGAATAAAGAAGGAAGGGTGGGAAGAAGAGAACTGAGAAAAATGTGAATTCCAAATGGAAGGGCTAAAGGACCCAAAAGCAAAAGAACAGCATCCTTTCTATTATTAGGGGAAACAGAAGTCTGGGAGGGGACAGAATTCTGATAACACCATCATAATTAATTTTGTTACTTTATCACTTAAGAGTGTTTAATTAAGGGGCTTAATGACTCAGTAGATCTGCAGGCACTTTCTGAACAGTTAGTCAATGCAAGGCACACTGCTAAGGTTCTGAGGCATCTGAATACATCCAGTCTTAAGAGTTTGTGCATATTCTACATATTATGACGAGGCTTTCCTTCCTTAACATTCATCCTCACATTAAATAAAAGGGCTATTTTTATTTCCTATTCACCTATTTCCTATTGGTGACTATGAATTACCCTCCCTGGGGAGCAGGGGGTGGTGGGCAGTGGAGGGAGAAACAGGTGGGAGTCAGGGAGTCTGCCTTTAGTGCTGACTCCTCAACTCGTAGGCCATGTGGTCTGTCATTGCTGTCTGACATTGCTGACATTCCCAGATACTATGACACTGTGCTCAAAAAGTCAACAATATGAAGACAGCATTGATGCACATTGTTTGGAGAATCTTCAGGAAAAATCACCAGAAGTTTCCTGAAAATTTTAACAGCTATGGGATGATTCCCCCACTCCTGGGGAATCTGTTTAGAATTTTAGATACAATTGGCAGACAGGAAGTTACACAATGAGACTCTGAACTTCTAATCCTGTAACAAGGACATATAGGGGAACATACAACTTACAAGCTCCCTTACAAGTCCCTTACAAGCTCCCTTTTGCTTATAAATTGTCCTTCTGTGTCCCAAATGTAGCTGAAGAAAGCTGTGGTGGGATTGCAAGTCTAGACTGGGTTTGTAATGGACTGTGACCTAGAAATCTTGCCCTGAGGGAAGTTGATTAAAGGATCCCTCCCTTGACTTCTTGAAGAAATTTCCTGGGGCTTGGCGGTGAGTCACAGGCTAGTCTTGGTTTCTGTCCTTCTCTAGGTAAGTAGTGCCACTCTGGTGTCAAGGACTATTTGGGTGATTGATAGACCTCTCTTCAGGATAAGGCAAGGACCATAATAGCAATTTCTAGCTTTTTCAGTGCAATGTATTTGATTTACCTATCTCTATTTCATTATGATGTACGATACAAAAATCACACATTTTGCCCAGAAAGTATAGGTCTCCTGCCTGTTGGCCAGATCCAGGGCCAGTAACAAAAGGCCTCATCTGTTTGATGGCAGAAGAGCTATAAAGCAGCCTACACTGCTCAAGTCTGAAATGTTCACCCATTTCCCCTATCTGGATATCCAGTCCCTGGGTTTAGAATACTGTCATTCATGTAACTGACCAGGAATGATTTCCTAGGAGATGAGTTCACTCAAACTTCTTTAAGGGAAGAAAGCCTTCAAATTTTAATACAAAGTCACAGAAATCAAAACAACTTCATATAAAGACAGACAGATAAACCAATAGAAAAGAGAAAAATAACCCAGAAGTAAAGACTTGTATATATGCTCAAATAATTTTCTACATAAGTGCAAAGACCATTTAATGGGAAAAAAACAGTCTTTTCCACAAATGGTGCTGGAAAAACTGGATATCCCCATACAAAAAGTGAGGTGGGCCCTTACTTTACACTAAAAACAAAAATTAACTCAAAATAGGTTAAAGACCAAAATGTAATAGTTAAAACCATAAAACACTCAGAAGAAAACATAAAGGAAAATTTCATAACATTGGATTTTGACAACAAAAACAGGGACAGTAAAGAAAAGAAATACATAGTTGGATTTAATCAAAATTAAAATCTTTGTGCATCATAGGACATTCTCAACAGAGTGAATGGCAACCTATAGAATAAGAGAATATATTGCAAATTGTGTATCTTATAAAGGATTGATACCAAAATATATTAGTAACTCCTACAGCTCAACAACAAAGAAAACAACCTGACTTAAAAATTACAATTGTACTATATGAAAAATTTAAAAAGAAAATGTGAACAGTATATTGTATATTATTCTTATACTCAAGAGTTTTTAAAATTCCTGTTTATACTGAATAAAATCCAAACTTCAAGAGGATCCTTCCTCCTTCATCTGCCACTTCTTTCAATGTATAATCATGCACAAGCAGTTAGTAAATATCTGCATTATTTATGCCTCAGGTTTTACATTTACATTTTTTAAAATAAAAACAATTTTTCCACGCTTTGTTTAAAAATTCGCTTGCATTTGTCTTAAAAAACTCCCTAACTTCTTCCCAAGGAGGCATCGTCTGCAAGTATCTTTCCAGGGTGGGATTCATGTGTATTGAGACAGCCCTTTCTCCCTGCCCTCCCTCCTTCCTTTCTTCCTCCCACCCTCCTTCCCTCACTCCCATCTTTCTTTCCTTCCTTCCTTCCTTCCTTCCTTCCTTCCTCTTTCTTTTTCTTTTCCTTCCTTCCTTCCTTCCTTCCTTCCTTCCTTTCTTTTCTTTCCTTCAGAAAGGAGACTTGTCTGTTACAACATCTATGCCTGGGTTAGACGATGTGGGGGAGTGAAAGACTGTTAGTGTTGATCTATAAAGACTGATGCAGGCAGGCCACGTTGAGGACCAGAGGTGAGTCCTGCAGGACCAGCCAACAGGGTCCTTGGCTTTCCCGAGGATGGAAATCAATTGTGAGTCAGGAGGAGGCGAAAACAGAGTTTATTGAAGATATAGAGAGTACAGGTTCAGATGGACTGTCTGGGAGACTCAGAAAGGAAAGTAGCATGAATCTTATCTTTATTCAGGGTCTGGGTTTTTTTATTGAGGACAGTGGCCTGGTGTACATGTCCTCTCAGGCACCCAGGAAAAAGGACAAGATCCAGTTGTCCATCATAAGAAACTTATTCTGTGAAGCCTGGCGTCTTGGCATTGAGATGTCTATCTCCAGTGGTTTAGATATTACCTATTATGCTGGAAGTCTCCAAAGATATCATTAACTCTTTCTCTCTTAGAAAGAGGATATACATAAAGGCATGTACAGAATGGGGTGTTGGTGCAGGTCCTCACAAGGACAGAAGCAGGAAACAAAGCAAAGGGAAACAAAACAAAACATGGAGACCCTTTGGTTTCCCTGTCTCATGACTAGGAATCCAATTCAAGGTGAGAGAGGAAAACAAAGTAAGAGCATTCAGAACAAGAAGAGCCCATGCAAAGTGGCAGGAATGTATGAGCGGTTCAGTATTGTTAGAAATGTACACTACATCCTGAATAGAGTGGGAGTAAGGAAGGTGGGAGAGAAGATGGAACTGCTGGTGCACCTTAACAGAAACTGGACAGCAAGGTGCCTGTGAACCATAGACAGGAATTCCAATATGAACTTACAGATGGTAAGCACACAAGCAAATGCTCCCACGAGATCACTCCAGCAACAGCGGGGAAGATGGATTGAAGAAGAGGTGGGACTCAGGAAAGGAAATCAGCAACCATTCATCCAAGAAGCAAGTACCTGGGAGGGAGGTGACAATCTGGTTTACCCAAAGGCATTAAGTGTGAAGTCAGTGTAGGCAGTTCAATGCACAGGCCTAAAAACTGAATACCTGTGGGAGGCTGAATCGGAGGCTGGTGGGTAGGCAGTTAGATAGTGTGTGAGGCTCTGGTCTTACAGGAAGTGGGGGCAGGGAAGGTGAATGTTGGGGGAAAGGGATAGATATCTGAGACCTGCAATTAGGCACAACCTGTCAAGAGGGCCAAGGGAAATTCCAATATGGAAGGGGAATTCTAATATGGACACATATGCACAAAAAGAAAAAAATTGCAATTAACATTTTGGTTTGCCAATCCCTGCCTTCCCCCAGCTTTCTTAGGGGATGCTGGTTAGTAAGTAAGACAAAAGAACTTTGGATAGGTGCATCCACATGGGGGATATCAGAGAACTGTCCAGGCAACACTCACCCCCACAAAAAAAAAAAAAAAAAAAAAAAAAAATCAAATCAAACCAGATGGACCCAAGAGGACAGAAGTTATGACAGGAAATCTCTAACCATATTAAGAAGAAAAGGCAAGCAGCCCAGCTTCCTACTCCAAAAATGACTATGCCAGCCCTTAGTAATATTCGGCTCCCCAGTTAATAAAAACCCAGGACCAATTCTATACTGGGCATTTGAGTCTTTCTCAAGCTGCTCACTCCCCCTTCTTGTGAGTGTACTCAATATACTCTGCTTGTGCTTTCTGGTCTCTCACCTGAATTTTATCCAGTGAGAAGACAAAGGACTGAAACTCTTTCACTCGACGTGGTAACATCTGCTGGGGTGCTTTCCAGACCTGCAGCTTAATCAGCCTGCACTAAGATGCCGAAAGAGAGTAGAGTTTTGTGAGGTTGGCTGGGAGAAAACATTTAGGCAATGACACCCTACCTTTTTGGCTTATTCTACCAAACCCACCTGGATAAAACTTACTCTGAAGCAATAACACTCTGCCCCATCCACCCATAAGCACTTTTATTACAGAGCTATAGAAAAAGGCTAACGTCTCTAATCTCTGGGTTGTTTATGCAGATTAGATTCCCCCACCCCCACCCCAGGAAAGCACCAGTCTCCTAAAATTGCATTAGTGTTACTTATGGTAATGCCCAGTGAAAGGAAACCTTCCTCCAGGCTTAGTGCATAGAAAATAGGGACTCCAGGATGCAGGAGGCACTTCTCTGGACACACACTGGCTGAGTCCTGGCCATGTGTTCCTCTAAGACAATTTGCTAGGGTATGATACCCCTAAATTCAGTATCTCTAGATATCTTTAGTATCACCCCTAAATTTAGTTTCTTCCAATGATGTCACTATTGTGTCTTTATTTTTTCTTTCTAGTAACTTACAGCTTTCTGGAATATCAAGTTTATCCAATCTTTGCAGCTCATTCCCTTGGGTCAGACATTTTGCTGTCACTACATAACTAAAGTGCTTTCCTCATCAAGATTTGGATCAACAATAGATCATTGTTTAATGGAGCAGTCTATTTCTCCTCAGGGCTCTCTGACACTTTTCACTTAACCCCCTACCCTTGGAGTGACATTCTTGTTGGTTGCTGAGTGGAAGAGTCCTCCTCCCCATACAGTTGTCTTGCAGGATTTGCTAAGGATTAATTCTTTCTTTTCAGCTGTACCTTGTCAGAGATCAAGAATGAACAAAGATGAACATTAAGGAGTAAGAGATAGACCCTGTTAGACTTTGTCTAGCATTCACTCCTATTCACTAAGCCACATTCCCTGAGGCTGTTATAACAAAGCATTTTCATTGGTGGAAAGCTGGCACTGTAATGTATGCTGCTTTGACACACAGCTGGTGATGTCTGCTTGGAGCTTGAATGGAGTGAGCCCTCCTGTTAATTTGTGAATGAATGGACACCCTGAGTAGCTGACTTGTTCACCTGTTCCTTGAAGGCTTTGGTCCTCTGACATTCCAGAGAATACATTCTCATTAGAAAGGACAGTTTCCTCTATTCAGTGGGAAAAATGCCATGAGCTCCAGTCCCAGGCTCTCTTTCTATCCCCATTTAATAATCTATAATAATAATCATTATTATTATCTGTTATCTTAATAGTGATTATTATTATAGATTATTAAGACCAGATCCATGTGAAATATCTTTTAGTTACCCATCCAGTCCCTGAAAATGTGCTGGGGAGTCATTGTCTAAGAATGGATGTATTTCCTATTTCTAAAATTTCCTCAAACCACTTGCCATCTACCTATCCAAACATAATGATTGCTGCTGTACTATCCCCTGGCCCTCTGATCCCTCTTTGGAGCTATACTCCAATTCTTGGGATCACTAGTTCTCTTCTTCAACTCTGTCCCAGCACACTCTACCTGATATAACCCTGGGAACATGGACATTGCAGTTGTGAGTAAAAATCTATCCACCTCCAAGGCAATACAATAGCACTAAATTCATATCTCTCAATAGTTACCCTGAATGTTAATGGGCTAAATGCCCCAATCAAAAGACACAGGGTATCAGAATGGATAAAAAAACAAAACCCATCTATATGTTGCCTACAAGAAACTCATTTTAAACCTGAAGACACCTTCAAATTTAAAGTGAGGGGGTGGAAAAGAATTTACCATGCTAATGGACATCAGAAGAAAGCAAGAGTGGCAATCCTTATATCAGATCAATTAGATTTTAAGCCAAAGACTATAATAAGAGATGAGGAAGAACACTATATCATACTCAAAGGATCTGTCCAACAAGAAGATCTAACAATTGTAAATATCTATGCCCCTAACATGGGAGCAGCCAACTATATAAACCAATTAATAACAAAATCAAAGAAACACATCAACAATAATACAATAATAGTAGGGGACTTTAACACTCCCCTCACTGAAATGGACAGATCACCCAAGCAAAAGATCAACAAGGAATAAAAGGCCTTAAATGACACACTGGACCAGATGGATATCACAGATATATTCAGAACATTTCATCCCAAAGCCACAGAATACAAATTCTTCTCTAGTGCACATGGAACATTCTCCAGAATAGATCACATCCTCGGTCCTAAATCAGGTCTCAACCAGTATCAAAAGATTGGGATCATTCCCTGCTTATTTTCAGACCACAATGCTCTGAAGCTAGAACTCAATCACAAGAGGAAATTTGGAAAGAACCCAAATACATGGCGACTAAACAGCATCCTTCTAAAGAATGAATGGGTCAACCAGGAAATTAAAGAAGAATTGAAAAAATTCATGGAAACAAATGATAATGAAAATACAACGGTTCAAAATCTGTGGGACACAACAAAGGCAGTCCTGAGAGGAAAATATATAGCGCTACAAGCCTTTCTCAAGAAACAAGAAAGGTCTCAGGTACACAACCTAAACCTACACCTAAAGGAGCTGGAGAAAGAACAAGAAAGAAACCCTAAACCCAGCAGGAGGAGAGAAATCATAAAGATCAGAGCAAAAATCAATGAAATAGAAACTAAAAAAACAATAGAACAAATCAACGAAACTAGGAGCTGGTTCTTTGAAAGAATTAATAAGATTGATAAACCCCTGGCCAGACTTCTCAAAAAGAAAAGAGAAAGGACCCAAATCAATAAAATCATGAATGAAAGAGGAGAGATCACAACTAACACCAAAGAAATACAGACAGTTATAAGAACATATTATGAGCAACTCTGTGCCAACAAATTTGACAATCTGGAAGAAATGGATGCATTCCTAGAGATATATAAACTACCACAACTGAACCAGGAAGAAATAGAAAGCCTGAACAGACCCATAACCACTAAGGAGATTGAAACAGTCATCAAAAATCTCCAAACAAACAAAAGCCCAGGGCCAGATGGCTTCCCCAGGGAATTCTACCAAACATTTAAGGAAGAAATAATTCCTATTCTCCTGAAACTGTTCCAAAAAATAGAAATGGAAGGAAAACTTCCAAACTCATTTTATGAGGCCAGCATCACCTTGATCCCAAAACCAGACAAGGATCCCATGAAAAAAGAGAACTACAGACCAATATCCTTGATGAACACAGATGCAAAAATTCTCACCAAAATACTAGACAATAGGATTCAACAGTACATTAAAAGGATTATTCACCACGACCAAGTGGGATTTATTCCAGGGCTGCAAGGTTGATTCAACATCCGCAAATCAATCAATGTGATACAACACATTAATAAAAGAAAGAACAAGAACCATATGATACTCTCCATAGATGCTGAAAAAGCATTTGACAAAGTACAGCATCCCTTCCTGATCAAACTCTTCAAAGTGTAGGGATAGAGGGCACATACCTCAATATTATCAAAGCCATCTATGAAAAACCCATCACAAATATCATTCTCAATGGAGAAAAACTGAAAGCATTTCCGCTAAGGTCAGGAACACGGCAGGGATGTCCGTTATCACCACTGCTATTCAACATAGTACTAGAAGTCCTAGCCTCAGCAATCAGACAACAAAAAGAAATTAAAGGCATCCAAATCAGCAAAGAAGAAGTCAAACTATCACTCTTTGCAGATGATATGATACTATATGTGGAAAACCCAAAAGACTCCACTCCAAAACTGCTAGAACTTGTACAGGAATTCAGTAAAGTGTCAGGATATAAAATCAATGCACAGAAATCAGTTGCATTTCTCTACACCAACAACAAGACAGAAGAAAGAGAAATTAAGGAGTCAATCCCATTTACAATTGCACCCAAAACTATAAGATACCTAGGAATAAACCTAACCAAAGAGACTAAGAATCTATACACAGAAAACTAGAAAGTACTCATGAAAGAAATTGAGGAAGACACAAAGAAATGGAAAAATGTTCCATGCTCCTGGATTGGAAGAATAAATACTGTGAAAATGTCTATTCTACCTAAAGCAATCTACACATTTAATGCAATTCCCATCAAAGTACCATCCATTTTTTTCAAAGAAATGGAACAAACAATCCTAAAACTTATATGGAACCAGAAAAGACCTTGAATAGCCAAAGGAATATTGAAAAAGAAAGCCAAGGTTGGTGGCATCACAATTCCAGACTTCAAGCTCTACTACAAAGCTGTCATCATCAAGACAGCATGGTACTGGCACAAAAACAGACACATAGATCAATGGAACAGAATAGAGAGCCCAGAAATAGACCGTCAACTCTATGGTCAACTAATCTTCGACAAAGCAGGAAAGAATGTCCAGTGGAAAAAAGACAGCCTCTTCAATAAATGGTGTTGGGAAAATTGGATAGCCACATGCAGAAAAAATCAAATTGGATCATTTCCTTACACCACACACCAAAATAGACTCAAAATGGATGAAGGACCTCAATGTGAGAAAGGAATCCATCAAAATCCTTGAGGAGAACACTGGCAGCAACCTCTTCAACCTCAGCTGCAGCAACATCTTCCTAGGAACATCGCCAAAGGCAAGGGAAGCAAGGGCAAAAATGAACTATTGGGATTTTTTCAAGATCAAAAGATTTTTCACAGCAAAGGAAACAGTGAACAAAACCAAAAGACAACTGACAGAATGGGAGAAGATATTTGCAAACGACATATCAGATAAAGGGCTAGTGTCCAGAATCTATAAAGAACTTAGCAAACTCAACACCCAAAGAACAAATAATCCAATCAAGAAATGGGCAGAAGACATGAACAGACATTTCTGCAAAGACATCCAGATGGCCAACAGACACATGAAAAAGTGCTGCATATCACTTGGCATCAGGGAAATACAAATCAAAACCACAATGAGATACCACCTCACACCAGTCAGAATGGCTAAAATTAACAAGTCAGGAAATGACAGATGCTGGCGAGGATGCGGAGAAAGGGGAACCCTCCTACACTGTTGGTGGGAATGCAAGCTGGTGCAACCACTCTGGAAAACAGCATGGAGGTTCCTCAAAATGTTGAAAATAGAACTACCCTATGACCCAGCAATTGCACTGCTGGGTATTTACCCTAAAGATACAAACGTAGTGATCCGAAGGGGCACGTGCACCCGAATGTTTATAGCAGCAATGTCTACAATAGCCAAACTATGGAAAGAACCTAGATGTCCATCAACAGATGAATGGATAAAGAAGATGTGGTATATATACACAATGGAATACTATGCAGCCATCAAAAGAAATGAAATCTTGCCATTTGCGACGACGTGGATGGAACTAGAGGGTATCATGCTTAGGGAAATAAGTCAATCGGAGAAAGACAACTATCATATGATCTCCCTGATATGAGGGAGAGGAGAAGCAACATGGGGGTTAAGGGGGTAGGAGAAGAGTAAATGAAGCAAGATGGGATTGGGAGGGAGATAAACCATAAGTGACTCTTAATCTCACAAAACAAACTGAGGGTTGCTGGGGGGAGGGGGGTTGGGAGGGGGGGGTGGGGTTATTATGGACTTTGGGGAGGGCATGTGCTATCATGAGTGCTGTGAAGTGTGTAAACCTGGCGATTCACAGACCTGTACCCCTGGGGAAAAAAATATATGTTTATAAAAAATAAAATAAAAAAAAAAGAATCTATCCACCTCCAGCTTATAATTATGTTGAAATTTAAATTTAACTCCATTTATAATATTATTAATAAATTGAAATGGAATTGAACTTATATTTAATTGTTATTATTAATAACAAACTGAGGGTTTTGGAGGGGAGGAGGATGAGGGGATAGGAGAGCCTGGTGGTGGATATTGAGGAGGGTACATGTTGCATGGAGCACTGGGTGTGGTACATAAACAGTGAATCTTGGAACACTGGAAAAATAAATAAAATTTAAAAATATATATATTACATCTATACTTTTTAATAAATTTAATTGTAATTAAGTCCTTTCAAAACAAAGGTAATATTCAAAAGTTATCTTTTTCTAATGATTTTCCTGCATCTATTTTCTATGTTTTTGAGATTATTAATATGCATTATATCTACATAGTGGAAATATATATAATGCTGTTCTTTTACACATGTCTTCCCAACTGTGGGTTCATTGACATCACATTACCAATTTAAAATCAGCCATGGGATTATTTGCAGCAGTGAAATGGTACAAATTGAGTCTTGGTTTATTTTGCTGACTGTTTACAGCAGGGATCACCCAACTACATAGTGGTTCAAATCTGGCCTGCAAGCTAAAAATGAGTTTTACATTTTCAAGAGTTATGAACTAAAAACAGAGAACATGCTACACAGACCTTATAGATGATAGATGATTAGACAGATGATAGATAGATAAATAGATGACAGATAATAGATAGATAGATAGGTGGATAGATAAGTAATAAATGTAATATTTACTACCTGGTTCTTTACAGAAAGTTTGCTCATTCTCGGTCTAGAGCAAGGTTTGACACAGAATGGGTACTAACCAAATCCAACCTCCTATCTGTTTTTGTAAATAAAGTTTAATTGGAACACAGGCCATTTAATTATGTATTTTCTATGGCTACTTTCAATACCAGAGCCACAAGGCAGAGCTGAGTAGCTGCAATAGAGACTGCCTGGCCTGCAAAGCCTAACATATTATGCTGTGACACTTTACATTAAAAATTTGCTGACCCTTTTCTAGAGACCCCCCCCCAAAAAAGTAATGGAGAAAGGTTAATAGTGCAGATTCAATTTCAAAATAAGTTGTGTCTGTAGCTGTTCCATTGCAAGTAACACACAAACTTAGAAAACATTCTTCTAGTATTAAAAAATCATTATCTGAATCAGCAAATAATACTGACTCACTCAGGTCATTGACAAATGAGTGAAGTACCAATGTGTTTTCATTGTTTTACTTTTGCATCCTTCTTGTTAATGTAAACAAAATAACCAACATCTTGTGGGAACTACATTTGCTTGTTAGTTGCGACCATAAATTGGCTGTGGATATGAATTTAGCCAAATTCAATAATGCATTCTGTGCAAGTCAATTTGCTGTATGGACTTTACAGTATAGAGGACTATATACTTAATTGTGTGCCATTATGTGTATATAATAATTGTGTGCCAACTTTGTATCAGCAAGATATATAATAAGTGTATGTACATAAGGTGTGTTTGTGGATGTGCACACGCAACACACTCATGCACATGCATGGCTGGCTTCCTGTCAAGATGACTTGTGAAGAAATTGAGAAAGAAATAAAATTCTTTAGGAAGAATGCACACAATCAAGGAGGATGCAAATATCCCAAGTAGACCTAGGAACAACACCTCCATCTTTAAAAGGGGAGAAGTGGTTCCTTAAATGTTTTCTTCTGAGACAATTAAAGTATGTATGCACCTATAGAAAATAATATAGAAAAATCCTATATACTCTTTATTCTATTTCCCCTAATGGTGACACCCTGAAAAACTGTAGTACCATATCACTCAGAATATGAACATTGATATAGTCAAGATGTAGAACCTTTCCATCATGGAAAAGATGCCCTGTGTTTCCCTTTTATAGACCACATCCAGTTACCCCTGAACTCCATTCCCTCCTTTAACCTCTGCCACTACTAATTGTACATTTCTACAATGTTTTCATTTTAAGAACATCTTGGAAATAGAATCATACAATATGTCATCTTTGGGGTCTGGCTTTTATGACCTGGTGGAATTCTCTGGAGCTTCATCAAGGCTGTTGCATGCAATCGATAGTTTGTTCCTTTTTATTACTGAGTAGTATTCACAGTTTGTTTAACCATCCACCCACTGAAGGACTCCTGGGTTGTTTTGCAGCTATTATGAATAAGGTAGCTACAAACACTCCTGTTTTGTGTGTTAACATAAGTTTTCATTTGTCTGGATGGATGGACAAAAAGTATAATTGTGGGTCATATGGTGGTTGCCTGGTTGATTTTACTAAGAAACTGCCAAACTGTTTTTCCAGAATGGCTGTGCTATTGTACATTCTCATTAACAGCATATAAGTGATCCAACATCCTTGCCAGCATTCGGTGTAGGATACTTACTTACTTACTTACCTAATTAATTTGTTTATTTCAGCCATCCTGGTAAATGTGTAATGATAATCTCATTTGTGGCATTAATATGCATTTTCCTATTGAATAATGATGTTCAAAAATATTTGACATCTGTATACCACTTTTGGTAAACTGGTTCTTCATGCCATTTGTGCATATTCTAAATGGACTGGTTTATTTTGTTATGTGCTTTGTTTTTGTGGCAGAGGTGTTAGAGTTTTTATGTGTTAAAGATATTAGTCCTTTGTCAGATATATGTTTCCAAATATTCCCAGCCAGTTTAAAGCTTGCCTTTTCATTCTCTTCACAGGGTTTTCCTCAGGGAAATTTTTTTTTTATTTTGATGATATCATATTTACCAAATTCTGCTTCTTTTCCATGTTTTTGGTGTTGTTCTAAGAAGTCCTTGTCCTAGATGACCTTCTATTCATTTTTGGTAAAAGGTTTAGAGTTATATGGTTTACATTTCAATTTTTATCCATTTTGAGTTAATTCATAGATCGGGTATGATTTGCAAATATTTTGTTGATGATTTCTATGTATAAAATTGTGAGAGATACTGGTCTGTAGTTATCTTTTTTGTGATCCTGGTATGGTTATGTTATCAGGGTAATTCTAGCTTCATAAAATGAATGGGAAATTGTTCCCTTCTGTTTTCTGGAAAAGATAGTAATAAAATTAGTGTTAATATTTTAAGTGTTTGGTAGAATATGATAATGAAACAACCTGGGCCTGGAGATTTCTTTTTTGGGAACCTTTAAGTTACAAACTCAATTTATTTAATGATTAAAATACTATCAAGAATCTCTGCTTCATCTTGTTTGATTTTTGGTCTACTTCCTCCAAGTTGTTAAATTTATGAGTGTGAAGTTGTTCACAGTATTCCTAATTACCTCCTTCCAGACTGGGGGATTTATCATGATAATCCCTTGTGTGCTTTATTTCATCTCTGATATTGGTGAACTGTGTCTTCCATTTTTTGTACTTTGTCAGCCTTGTTAGAGTTTTATCAATTTCATTGATTTTTTGAAGAACTAATTTGATTTATTGATAATGTTTTTTTTTAGTCTATGACTTTGTATAGTTTTCCTAGTGATTGTTCAAAATAATACAATATTTTCACATGACTTTATCAGAGACCTGGTATTGATGTCTTTCTACTTGAAGTGAATTGTAGAAAAGTTACTTCCTGTGAAGTTTCCTTGCCCATCTTCATTTACTGAAATAGAACTTCCTTAAGTATGTCCTCTTCGTATAGTGAGTGCCACAGGGTTTCATGAGTTTGCTTCAACCATCAAATATGATTTAATGAAATAATGATAAAGATAGTCTATTCCTTATATTCCACATATGAGGGAAACCATATGATAATTGTCTTTCTCTGCTTGACTTACTTCACTTAGCATAATCCCCTCCAGTTCCATGCATGTTGATACAATTTGTAGGCATTAATCCTTTCTGATGACTGAGTAGTATTCTTTTGTATATATGTACCACATCTTCTTTATTCATTTATCTGTTGAAAGAAATCTCATTTTGGCTATTATGGACATTGCTGCTATGAACATTTGGGTGCATATACCCCTTCTTTTCACTACAGCTGTATCTTTGGGATAAATACCTAGTAGTGCAATTACTGGGTCATAGGGTAGCTCTATTTTTAGTATCTTGAAGAACCTCCATACTATTTACCAGAGTGCCTGTACCAGCTTGCATTCCCACCAACAGTGTAAGAGGGTTCCCCTTTCTACACATCCTTGCCAGCGTTTGTTGTTTCCTATCTTGTTAAATTTTGCTATTCTAACACTGTAATTATATCTCATGGTGGTTTTGATTTGTAGTTCCCTGAAGGCTAGTGATTTTGAACATTTTTTCATGTGTCTGTTAGCCACAGGGAAAGGAAGGGAAAACTGAATGGAAAGAAATCAGAGAGGGAGACAAACCATGAGAGATTCTGGACTCCAGGAAACAAACTGAGAGTTACAGAAGGAAGGGGGATTGGAGGATGGAGTAGCTAGGCAATGGGTATTAAGGAGGGCACATGTTGTGACAAGCACTGGGTGTTGTATGCAACTGATGAATTGTTGAGCACTACATCAAAAACTAATGATGTACTATATGTTGGCTAACTGAACATAATAAAATGAAAAAAGATATTCTATTATATTTATCCTACATGAATCCATTTCAAAATTCTTTTTGAACTTCCTAGCAGTCTTCTGTTTCTACTCTTTGTTTAAAGAACTTGCCCTTGCAGTTCTTTACAGGCAGGTGTGCTAACTACTTATTCTGATTTTCCTTCATTTGAGAATGTGTTTATTTTCCATTTATTACTGCAAGATATTTTTGCATTTTGTGGTTGACAATTATTTCCTTCAGTACCTGAAAAAGATTTCATTTCCTACTGGCCTCCACTGTGTCAGGTGAGAATCCACTGTCATTCAAATTGGCACCATCCACCTAAGGAATTTGTCTTTCCATTCTTGGTACTTTCAAGATTTGGTCTTTGGCTTTAGATTGCCCAAGTTTAATTATGATGTCCTTTGCACTGGATTTCTTTGAGTTTATCCTTTTTGGCAGTGTGTTCAGCTTCTAGAACCCATAGGTTTTTGTCTTTTGCCAAATTTGAAATTTTCTGCCATTTTTTAAATACTTTTTGAACCTCAATCTTTTTCTCCTCTCTGTCTGGAAATCCAATGATACAGATGTTAGGTATTTTGATATTCTCTCCCAAGTCCCAGAGGCTTTGTTCAATTTCTATTAGTCTGTTTTCTTATAATTTTTTTTATTTCTGTGCTCAGATTTTCTAATTTTTCATTTGTTTCAATGAAATTCATAATTGCATATTCCAGCAGTTTTATGATGGCTGCTTTAAAATACTTGTCCAGTAATTTGAACCTCTGATTTATCTTGGTGTTTGTGAATGATTTTTCTGGCTCTTGGTATGAATAATTTATAGTCATCACCTGGTCATTTTGCATAATATATTATAAAATTCTGGATTCTATTTACTTTTCTTTGTTCAGTAAGCAGGTCTCCTGTTGCTGCTGAATGAGGTCTACATGGTTGTATATTCTTAGCTGTGCACTGGTCCTGCTGACACTGTGGGTCATGAGCAGGGAGAGTGAAGCCTATTAATTAGCAGCCCCATCTCACACCTCCTTGTTAAGTATCATTACTACTGGGTGGAAGAGGCATATCTGCTCACCAACGGACCCCACTTACACAGTCATTATTATAGAACAAAGAACAAAGAACAATCAGAACTCTGTGTATGCCAGCTGTGCAGGGAGTAAAGAATCACCACTCTGCCTCACCAGCACTTCCCTGTATGGGAATCAGATCATGGCTGGAATCTGAGCACAGAAATTTAAAAAAAAAATTATAAAAATAAACCAATAGATATTATAGATCCCAAACATAAATAACCTCTCACTTATAAAATGAACAAACAAACATACAAAAAGCCTTAAGGGTGTGGGTTCAAGAGCAGAGTGGAGATGACAGAGGATAAAATCAGCAAACTTGAGAATAGTTTAATAGAATTTTCTAAGCTAAACAACATGGAGAAAACAGACGAATAAAAATTGAACAAAGCCTCTGGGACCTGGGGGAAAATATCAAAATACCTAACTCCCAGCACTTCCCTGCATTGGAATTAGATCATGGCCAACTGCTTTTGCCAGAAAAGGGATGTTCAGCCTCACTGACCATATCCAGTGCAAAATCTGGATGGAGCATGCCACCTGCTTCCACGAGTGGTGGGGAGGAGATATGGAAGGTCACATTTCTACTCATCCCTAATGAATCTGCCAGTGATGAAATTATGGTTTTCCCTTGGTGTTTGAAGTAAAGTAAGTATTTTCAAAAGTATTTTGTTGCTAGACCATCCTTTCTTATTGCTGTCTGAGGGAAACAAACTCTTTTGCATATACATTTTTTTTCTATGTCTGTTGGTGCTCTAGATTTAAGGCTTCTTCAGCACTCTCTGTGATACATAGGCACTGATAAAGACTCAGAGAACTCAATAAATAAATAAATAAATACTCAAAGAACTCAACATTCTGTTGTCCCTCAGGTTCTAAGGGAAGGTCCAAAGCTGCCTATTTTCTTCTTTCTACATTTCAGAGACTCTCCATGTTGGATTATTGTGTTATGTCTAGGGTTTGTTTTTTGTTTTTGTTTTTAGTTATAAGGAGAGTAACTTAGAGGGATGGATGAATCCTTCTTCGCATAACCAGAAGACAATGAGATGTAATTTTTTAAAGTAATTTCTATACCCATATATATGGGTATAGAATTCACAACCCCAAGATCAAGAGATACAATTTTTAAGGGCAATATTTTTACTCTCAGGTGACTATGTCTCTCATAAATTCCCATGGATAAGTGCCTAAAGAATTGCTGTTTTACTAAACATTCTATCAAAACTTGAGACCATTCCAAAAACATAGCACAACAAAAAAGAGAAGAGATGCATTTTCTCTTCAACTTTTCCAACAAGTTCCAAAAGAGTTCATGCCCGGGGCAGCCCTTTAATGACCAGCATGGCACCACTGGCTCCCAGCAATGTAGAATATAGATTGACAGAGAATGAAACCTCATCCAGGCATTAGATTTTCCCAGTAAAATCAGAGTTTGGGGGAGTGTGTACTTCCTCTCAGACATCAAGACATTCCTAAAACAGAAGTTGAAGCTGAAGAGTCTTTTTTAACCATGACTAGTTATTATCAATGGTTGCTAAAGACTGGAGAAGTTTATATTATGTAATATTTCTAAAGTTATCATATTTTAATATTCAATCTTTCATTAAACATAATACTTGTGATACTAATCTCTTCATAGCTCAGCATATATGGCATATATACCAAATTTCCCACCTATATCGCAGTCATTAGTTGAATTTAAGTTTCTGACTGGTGCTTCAAAGTGGCATTTTTTGAATTCTTAGTAAAACAGTACAGTGAAACGTCTGTATATAAAGATTGGGAAAATATTTTCATTTATCTGACTTCATAACTCCCAAACACTGGGTTGTTTCATTGTGGTAATATTGTCTGCTGGTGTCATGTATTCCCTGTTAGTTTATTTGGTCCAGCTAAAATATTATTATGTTTTCTAATCTCCATTTCTAAACATATCCTCCCACTACATTCCTACCCAAATTCTCTGCTCTTATTAGGTTCATATCCTTGCAGCCTTCCACACATATTTAGTATGAAAAATTATATTTTTCAAAAGAAAAAAAGGTCACATCAATATTTCCAGTACCACATGCTCTCCTAGAGTCTTGCCACCATCCATAAATTTATTTCCCCCTTGAACAAGCATATTGTTACCACCTTGATGAACAGAACATAACAGAAGTGACACCACATTACTTCCAAGACTAGGTCATAAAAGTTGATATGGCATACCCTTGGCTTTCCCAGGAAGCTTGCTTTGGGAACTCAGTCCCCATGTGGTGAGAAGACACAGGTTATATGAAAGGACAATGATATTCTGGGCAACAGCACCAGCTGAAGTTTTAGCCTATAACCAGTATTCATCATTAGACATCTAAGTAAGAGAGTCTTAAGATGATTCCAGCCCCCAGGCTCTGAGTCTTTCAGCTGAGATCCCAGATATCATGAAGGAAAAGGAAGCAATTGCTGATATGCTGTCTGAAATCCTGACCTAGAAAATCTGTGAACATGATGAATCATTGTTATACTACTAAATTTTGGAGTATTTTCTTAGGCATACATGGGAATTCTATCATTTCTACATCCTCTGAAAACTGCAACATCATTTTCTAAAATATGTTTCCAAGGAAATGCCTAGATTCTACCTTAGTTTTCAGTGGTGAACTAACATCTGAATCGAATGCCATATTAATCTCCACAAAGTAGATAAATAATTTGAAGTATGTCTCAAAGTGTCCCAAAGATTTTAGAACATGGAAATTTCCCACATACACACATCTTAATGTAATACTAAATACAATATAAATATATTTAAATATATTATGCTAATATAATATTCTTAATAAAATATAATTTGGGAAGCTTTTTTGAGACTAGCTGTGGTCCAGCCTCTCTGTCTCCTCCTTCAAGGAGAGGAAACTGGTCAAGGACAAAATTGAGTCCTCAGAAACATCTTGAAGCAAGTCTTTTCATGAGAGAATTTTATTACACTGTAAATTACCCTTGACTGAGGCATGTTGGCTTTTTCTTTTTTAAATTTTATTTATTTATTTGACAGAGAGAGATCACAAGTAGTCAGAAAGGCAGGCAGAGAGAGAGGAGGGATGCCAGTTGCCCTTTGAGCAGAGAGCCTGATGAGGGCCAATCCCAGGACCCTGAGATCATGACCTGAGCTGAGGGCAAAGGCTTAATCCACTGAGCCACCCAAGCGCCCAGAGGCATGTTGGCTTTTAACCCTGTATTTGACTACTGGCTTTTACTTTTCCATCTTCATGTTTCCAGCATCTTCTTCCTTACAATTTGTCCCTACACTCTGATCTCAAGTGAGAGTTGTAGAGAGAACGGTGAAGCAGAAATAGGCTTAGAGGAACAAGAAAAGAACCTGTTTTTATGAGGTGTCATGGCAGTCAAATTTCACACCTATTCAGCCCAGTTAATCTTTGGAGATAGAAGACATAGTTAATGGTAAAGATCTATGTAGTAATTAGGAGACTGCATTTATCAGGAGTACGCTCTGAACTTCATATCTTCCCTCAGAAATATCTGTGTGTGGGGGGGTGGCTGTGTGTCAATGAAGGGAATGATGGAATATAAGGGAGAAGAGGAAGATGATATGATTGCTGTATTTCCAGGTTTGGTCTGATAGTAAAAGAATCAGTAGTTCTCCTCTATAGCAACTCTTTTCCATGGTAACAACCAACATACTTGTTCTATTTTCCTATTTCCTTTCAATATTTTCCACTCATCAGCATCTACCATAAAACATTCACAAAACCCTAATTTCTTTGGAGGGGGTTGCTGGGCATAGATGGATGAAGAAAACTCAGTTCCCATCTTTGTTGATGAGGAAGATACCATGGGATGTGGTAGATGATTTATAGAAATGGTCTCAATTATCACTTCCTTGCAATTTGCACCACTCCTACCCTTGTATCTAATGGATCCTGAGTCTTGACCAAAGCAGTGTGGCAGAAGTGGCACCATGGTATTAGTAAACCTGTACCTTAAGAGGTCTCATAAGCTTTTGTTCTTGGTCTTAGAAATCTGTCATTTGGCATAGCTATAAGCCTAGGCTAGCAGACTGAATTTGGAGAAGACAAGTGACAGTTCTGTCCCTAACCAACGGCCATGTAAGACCATCTTTAATCAGCCAGACCCCAGGTTGAGCACAGACTGCAAACACATGAGTGAGCCCAGCTGGGTCAACCAAACCTAGTTCAGATCGATAGAATGACAGCTGACTCTTAGATTCATGATCAATAATAAATGATTGTTGTTTTAAGCCACTAAGTATTGAGGTAGATTTTTAAGCAGCAAAAGCTAACTGATCCAGGGAGAATAGAAGTGTAAACAAATCAGATAAGTGAAGTTTTAGAGGTAAGCTCAGGATTCTTGAGGAGTACATAGGAGAGTGACTAAGCAGTCCTATGGGGATTATGCATGGCTTAAGGGATAAATTGTAAGGAAGAATTCGAAGTTAACTAGGCAGTGAGTATATTATCTATATGGTGAATATAAAAAGAAAACATACAGTAAGCAAGAAGTGCCAAATGTGTGTAAAAATGGTAAGCAATATGGAGCTTTAAATATGTTGAGTTGTCAGGAATTTGGTTAGAAATGAAAGCAGAGTCTCACCTTGCAAAGGAGCTTATACTTCTAGTCCAGTCACCCTTCAAAACCCAAACCAGCCCTCCATGTTTTGACACAGTCCTGACTATTTTCTATCCTGGTACTCAGTGTTCTGGCTTTTCTGTAATAGTCCGTCTTTATCTTTCACTGGGCACTCACTCAGCCCAGGGAAAATATTTAGTGTCCATATTTGTAAATATGTCAGCTGTGAGACAGCTTTCTTGTCCAAAGATTCCAGATTTGTTTTCTTCTAATATCTCTGTTTCATGTCTGTAACAATATTAGTTAATGAAAAGGATGATAATTCACCTCAACAAACATTTGTTGGTCATCAATTATTTGTAAGACAGTGTGTTCTCTGTTTTCCACTCACATAAAAATGGGATAAATTAAATAAGAAGACTGGTCCCTGGGGCTCTTTAGAGTCTAGAGCCTCAGCTGTTTAGCTGAATGAAGCTGAGTGTCAAAAACAAACTGAAACAGTCACACAGCCCAGGAACAGGGAAGTCGTATACTTACAGAGACCAACCTTTGGCATCAGTAGTCCTAGGTTTGGATCCTGGTTCTGTCAGTTGCTACTACTTTAACCTTGGAAATTTTTCATGGTACTCATAGCCTTTATTAAAAAGGAATATTATTAATTTTGTTTATTTAAAATAGCCACATATGACTAGTGGCCTCTATATCAGACAACACAATTATAGAATGTTATTGTACTAGATTCAACTATCCAATCTATCTAACGTAGTAGCTTTGTGTCTTTGGGAAACTCACTCAACCTTGCTGAGTCTTGGTTTCCCAATCTGTAAAATAATTGAGAAATATTTAAAGAATTATTGGTAGGTCAAAATGAGGTGTGTGCATTTAGTAGGTGGTACACAAAGAGCATTCAATAAATGTGAGTTATTACCTTATTCATGATTTTAAGCATTCATAATTTTACAAATACACTGATAATGTCATGACCTCCAAGAAAAAACTGTGAGACAGAAAAACAAGTTTTATTTATCAATTCTGTGTTATGATGAGGTGCAGGAAGCTAAAGGCCTTATCTGAAAGGCTGGCGTATATGTCCATCAAGCAATGCTCAAATATTTGCTTTCTGGGCATGAGGTAACTTTGTAACAATGAACTAAGCACAATCAGGGTACAAAATACACAAATAATGCACTTTGTTCTCAAGCTTCCTACTGTCCAATGGCAAGGGGAAAATGACACATGGAAAAGAAGAAGAAATCAATGCTCTGTTAGGTGTTGTGGCGCTAAGCTTGCTATAGTAATGGTTCAGCAACATCTACACAGCTTGGAGGCCTTGGAAAGGACCCAACCATTCAACAGATGCTATACTAGACCAGGCCCTTAATATTTAATAACATTTAAATGCTCATACTAATCCTTCAAGAGTACTATTATTGTCTGTATTTTACAAATAAGCAAATCAAAACTTTGAGGAATGAAATAGTTTGATCTAGAACATTGTGAAGTCTGGGATTTGATTTTGTCCAACTTACCAGCTAGTAAGTTAGCCTATTACTATTTAAGGGATCCTGGCAGGAGACAGAGACTCCTGGATCAGAGACAAAGAACTTTATTATGCACGGCACAGCAAGCAGCACAATTTACTTTGGTTCCTCTTATGCCCAAGTTCTACCACAAGCTCAGATGGATGCTGTGCATACAGTGGGCTTCCATCACAGCTGAAAAACACTGGACCTGGAAAATCTTCCATTTTACAGCAAGCAGTATGCCTTCTGATCTTCATCTCCAGGAAGCATCACTTCGTCCTTCAAGATCACTCACTGAAAAATGACCCTAGGAAATGGTTTAGTGGGGAGACTTCAGACCGGTGTATGTTTGGGTTACCCAGTTAGGAGGTTTCAGGGAAACTTAGGACCTGTGTCTGATTGCCTCTCCCAAAGATCCCAAGCTAAGAAGTGATAGATGTTCTTTGGCTTTGAATTCCCATTTGTCCCACTGTAACATGATGCCTGTTCTCCATATGGACAAGCTCAATGACCCTGCCCTCTGATCCTCATTGGAGTGCTCTTGACATCACCCTGTGCTGGTGAAATTTACATCGTCATTATTAATTTAAAGGGAGCTTTATCTTTTTCCTAGTTTTAAAACAACCTACCTATATTATTTCTAATACTCATAAAATATTTTTAATAACATATTACCTTTATTTTATATAGATACAGAGAAAATAGTTTAAGTGATCTGTTCAAGGTGACTCAGAAGCTTTACCTTCAGGGGTACATATTTCAGTTTATTTTTCTGTCCTTTCCTTCTGTCTCCCTCCCTTCCTTATTATACTAACCCCCACCTTTCTCTCAAAGGAGAAGGTAGTCCTTTACCATTGTTAGTGTTCACAATGTAAGCCTTCCTGACCTGGGTTCATATCCTATCTTGTTCAGCAATGAACCTGATGATACAGAGCCCAGAAACAGCTGATACCTCTCAGCTTCCCCTTTTTCATCTTTTTGTGGATGCAAGACAAAGTGCATGGCAGACCAGCAGTTTAAAACAAAAATGTCTGCTAAAAGAATAAGGAAAATAAATCATTCTAGGTTAAACTCAGCTAAAATTGAGCAATTTTTATAGCATTTAGAGGATTCTTCATTCCCGTTAAACAGAGTGTAAATGATCAAACAGGTGATGGATTTCTTGGAGAGAAAAGTCATTATATGGTTCTAAAAACATAAAAAATGGTATTATGAGCCACAAAGTACAAAAGGATATCTTTCTCAGTCCTTACTCTCTCCAAATAGCATTTTCAGATGCCTTCTATTGGGGCCTCCTATGGTATTTACCAAATCCATGTAGAATTCCCCTCCTCTGCTTTCCACATGAGTCACAAATTAGCATCCAGGTAGTCATTATAGCATATGGGGGGCCCAGATGGACCTTTATCATGACTGGGACATAAATGAGCAGAGTTATAGCACATGGCACTGTTTGCTTTAAATATTTCACTGAAAATAACACAGAAGGTTGATGGCTTTGGAAAGGTCCCTAACTGCTGTGGAAGGCCTGAATATTAATTGTAACTCTTTAGAATAATTTTAATGTCTTGTGAAATGAGGAGATATGTCAGAAACTCTTGAGATCTCTTGACAGATTTTACAAATAATTTGGTATATTAAGCCTCTCCCTAATTAAGCCTCTCCCTAATTGTACCAGAGAGAACACTCTCCTGCCTTCTATTTGAGTCTTTAAAGCAATGACATTATTTACTCTTTTTTAAAAATAATCTTAATTAGTAAGATTTAAGTATTGCCTTGTCTCACTCATTGGATTATAAACCCTTTCAAAATGACTGGAGAGGGAGTCATTGTCTTGGTTGAGTATCTTCTTATTCTTACAATATAATGAGATGAGTATGATTGTCCTCACTTTTAGGTGGAGGATCAAAGGCTAAAAAAGTTGTAATCTTTGCCCAAATTCACATAGCTGCAAGAATGAAGCTGGACCCAACCCCATGTTTTTCTGATTGCATATTGTTGTCTTGCCCTCTCTGAAGGTAATGCTGACTCACCTGCCACAATCCCATAACTAGAGCAGTAACCTGTGGTCTAATGTGTACTCCATATTGTTGATCATGTTGTATTTTAACCTCTTCATTACTGATGGTTTATCACGGCAGAAATTTTGTCCCGAATGCAGAGATTCAGGGACTCAGAGTCTGGCCTGGTCAAGGAGCTGATCACTTCCGACCATTCAGACATCATTTTGTACTCCAGAAACCTCAAGCAGAGAGGCTTTCAGTACGTAAACACCTGAGAGACTGATGGAGCCATGGAAGGGATTGCATAGACGCTGTCCCACCAGCTCAGACCATTCACAAGGCTTGAGTTCTGAGATGGATTTCCATCAGTAAAAACTGAAGAAGTCTTTTTCATAAGGAAATGTGTGAGACAGTGAATACATACAGTGTTGTACCAGGGCCCAAGTGACCAAGTGTGACATAGCTAGACAGAAACAAGGAATTTCCCAACACTGTGGGAAGACCACAGGGTCTGGGCACCAGGAAGTCTGCAGGGACAATAGGGCCACAAGACTCCTGAAGCAGGAAGATAACCCCAGACAAGGAAACAGCTCTCTTCACCACAGGTCCGAGTATCCTGTTAGTGAGGGGACAAGACTGAAGGTACACAAGACCACTGGGCTTCTCAGACAAGCCTTGGGGGTAGGGGAGTGTTATTATGCTACTGGAGGACATAAGCCAGGGATTTCCAAAACTCGATGTTATTTTAAAAATATGTGATTGCAAAACTGGAGGAATTCAGGTCATGCACCTGAGAACATATGACATAACATTAGACGGGAACATATTTTTTAACTTTTATTTATTTAGGAAAAACCTGAAGGGAGTAGTCTGATAGTAATGTCCCTTCCAGGAGCCACATAAATCATAGGTTCAGGGAAAATGGCATACAAGGTGGAATGTGGGAAACAGTGTTCTAACAGGGCCCCCCATATTTGTGTTTGATCCCCTTCACACATCCAGTGTGGGGACCACACAGTTCACTAAGTGCCAAGGTACCCAGTACAATGCCAAGAGCACCAACACATGTATCTGAGAGGAATGAATATTGCAATACTTTGTACCAGGTTCGTGAAAAGTAACAGGGAAGCAAGGACCACCATTTATTCCAGAGACAGGGGCACCTGGGCGGCTCAGTGGGTTAAGCCTCTGCCTTCATCTCAGGTCATGATCTCAGGGTCCTGATCTCTCTCAGCAGAGAGCCTGCTTCCTCCTCTCCCTCTGCCTGCCTCTCTGCCTACTTGTGACCCCTCTCTCTGTCAAATAAATAAATAAAATCTTAAAAAAAAAAAAAAGGTTCTTTGCTTCCATTTATTCCAGAGACAGAGAACTTTCGGGGAAGAAGTAACTTCTGAGATAATTCTTCAAGATAAGTCAGAGCTGGTTAAGCAGACAAAGAAGAAGCCTGGACACCAGACATCTTCCACACTCCTTGAGAGCAAAGCTTGTGTATACTGTTTCAGGTGTTACATCAAAATATTACTTATGAAAAGCAAGTTAAGTGGTCTTTCACCCATTCACTCACTCATCTCGCATCCACTGACCATCCACGATACACCGGGCTCAGTGCTCGGTGTGGGAGTGGTACGGGTGAGTTAGAACAGCCCCCACCATCAATGTGCTGAAGCTAAGATGTAAAAGCGACACAAAACCCTGTCAACGAATGTGAGCAGTGATTCATCTCAGACGTGGGACTGACAAGGGAACAATAAAAATCGTGTACTCTGTATCCAGCATGGAACCAAATTCTAGAGGAAACACCAAAGAAATGTAAGATATTTACAGGAGTGCCTGCTTCCCAAGAAGCTACTATCTGTATGGCTGGTGGAAAGGAAACACATAGAAGTGCTAAGTGACAGGACATTTTCTTTCTCCACAAAAGCAGCACACAAATGGGAGTTCTCTAGGGACTGTTCCAGCAAACATTTTAAAGGCATTTAATTTTCCAAATTGTTTTAAAAAAATTTACTTAAAAAGAATGAAACATTTTCAATTTTTTTTTAATTTTTTGAAAAAATATATTTCTCTTTTTAACACTTAATGTGTGATTTTTTCAGGGGTAACAGGTCTGTGACTCACCAGTCTTACACAATTCACAGCACTCATGATAGCACATTCCCTCCCCAACATCCATCATCATCCTTCCACCCCATCCCTCCCTCCACCTCCCCTTCAGCAACCCTCAGTTTGTTTCCTAAGATTAAGAGTCTCTTAGGCTTTGTCCACCTCTGGTTTCATCTTGTTTCATTTTTCCCTCCCTTCCTATGATCTTCTGTCTTGTTTCTCAAATTCTTCATTCAGTGAGATCATATGATAATTTTCTTTTTTTAAAAAAGATTTTATTTATTCATTTGACAGAGAGAAATCACAAGTAAGCAGAGACACAGGCAGAGAGAGAGAGGAGGAAGCAGGTTCCCTGCCAAGCAGAGAGCCCAACTCGGGACTCGATCCCAGGACCCTGAGATCATGACCTGAGCCAAAGGCAGAGGCTTAACCCACTGAGCCACCCAGGTGTCCCCATATGATAATTTGCAATCCATAAAGTATTATCTAATCATACTGCCAAGATATCTGGCAACTACTAATATCACTTTGTAGTCTTAGCTCTATATTCCACAGATAAACAGAGAAAAAGCAAGTTAGAAAGGCTAGAAATTCCTGGTTAGAGGCAAAAGAAACTTGAAGTGAAGGACAAAAGGAAACTGTTCTCATGAAAAAGAACATTCTTAACTGAGATAGTTCCCCAAATGTTACCAAGGTAAGCTCACATTCTCACTTGGACAGCACAAATCAGGTCAACACAACTCAACATATGTTTCCATCCATCACATTCACATTACATATCCATGAAAGTTTCAACTTAAAGGACTTTTCCCATCAGAGAAGGTGTCACATTTTATACTGAAAGTTACCAGAACAGCAAGGCAAGATTCAATATATAAACAATTTTTTCTGGAAAACATTTATTCCTTAAAAGGTACCTTGCCAAGTAAAAATAACAGCTTATTATCCAAGATAAGCCTCAGTTCATGGACCAATACAAAATGCTCCAGGCAACTTAAATTTTCTAAAGAAATCATAACATTATTACTAATAAAGAACTTTTCTTTGCTTAGCTCCTTGAGGTCAGGGGGAGAATCTTTTTCAGTTTTGTCTCCAGAATCTAAGTCAGTGCCTAAACCATATTTGATGATTTCCCAGAGCTGTAACAAACAATCCTGAAATTTGTGTGGAGTCAGAAAAGACTGAATAACCAAAGGAATGTTGAAAAAGAAAACCAAAGCTGGAGGCATCACAATTCTAGACTCAAGCTGTATTACAAAGCTGTAATCATCAAGACAGTATGGTACTCACACTAAAACAGACACATAGATCAAGAAAATGGAATAAAGAACCCAGAAATGGGCCCTCAACTCTATGGTCAACTAATCTTCAACAAAGTAGGAAAGAATGTCCAATGAAAAAAAGACAGTCACTTTAACACATGGTGCTAGAAAAATTGGACAGCCACATGTAGAATGAAACTGGACCATTTTCTTACACCATACACAAAAATAAACTCAAAATGGATGAAAGAGCTAAATGTGAGACAGGAATCTATCTAAATCCTAGAGAAGATAATGGGCAGCAACTCTTTGACCTCAGCTCACCAACTTCTTGCTAGACACAACTCCAAAGGCAAGGGAAACAAAAGAAAAATGAACTATTGGGACTTCATCAGGATAAAAATATTTTGCACCTCAAAGGAAACAGCCAACAAAACTAAAAGGCAACCTATGGAATGGGAGAAGATATTTGCAAATTTATCAGATAAAGGGGTAATATCTAAAAAGGTATAAAGAACTTTTCAAACTAAATAGCCAAAAAACAAATAATCCAGTTAAGAAATGGGCAGAAGACATGAACAGACATTTCTCCAAAAAAGACATAAAACGGTTAACAGACACATGGAAAAAAAAGAATGGTAAACGTCACTAAGCAGCAGGGAAATACAAATCAAAGCCACAATGAGATAACACCTCATACAGGTCAGAATGGCTAAAATTAGTAAATCAGGAAATGACAGATGTTGGCAAGGATGTGGAAAAAGGGGAACCCTTTTTATACTGTTGGTAGGAATGCAAGCTGGTATAGCTACTCTGGAAAACACTATGGAGGTTCCTCAAAAAGTTCAAAATAAAACAACCCAGAACTGTACTACTATGGATTTATCCAAAGGATACAAACATAACAATCTCAAGGGATACATGCACACCAATATTTATAGCAGCAATGTCCACAATAGCCAACATATGGAAAGAGCCCATCATCTGCCATTGACAGATGAATGAATAAAGAAGATCTAGCATAGATTGACTGATAAATAGGGAGTAGATAGATACAGATATAAATATAGATGATGTAGATAAAGATATGTAATGGAATATTACTCAGCCATCAAAAGAATGAAATCTTGCCATTTGCAAGATGATGTGAATGGAACATCACTGGATATTATGCTAAGCAAAAAAGTCAGTCAGAAAGACAAACATATGAAAGACCAACAACACAACGAACACCAAAGAAATACAGACAATTATAAGAACATACTATGAGCAACTCTATGCCAACAAATTCAACAATCTGGAAGAAATGGATGCACGCCTAGAGATATAAACTACCACAACTGAACCAGGAAGAAATAGAAAACCTGAACAGACCCATAACCACTAAGGAGATTGAACAGTCATCAAAAATCTCCAAACAAACAAAAGTCCAGGGCCAGATGGCTTCCCAGGGGAATTCTACCAAACATTTAAAGAAGAATTAATTCCTATTCTCCTGAAACTGTTCCAAAAAATAGAAATGGAAGGAAAACCTCCAAACTCATTTTATGAGGCCAGCATCACCCTGATCCCAAAACCAGAGAAGGATCCCATCAAAAAAGAGAATTACAGACCAATATCCTTAATAAACACAGATGCAAAAATTCTCACCAAAATACTAGAAAATAGGATCCAACAGTACATTAAAAGGATTATTCACCACGACCAAGTGGGATTTATTCCAGGGCTGCAAGGTTGGTTCAACATCCGCAAATCAATCAATGTGATACAATACATTAATAAAAGAAAGAATAAGAATCATATGTTACTCTCAATAGATGCTGAAAAAGCATTTGACAAACTGCAGCATCCCTTCCTGATCAAAACTCTTCAAAGTGTAGGGATAGAAGGCACATAACTTAATATTACCAAAGCCATCTATGAAAAACCCACTGCAAATATCATTCTCAATGGAGAAAAACTAAAAGCTTTTCTGCTAAGGTCAGGAACACGGCAAGGATGTCCGTTATCACCACTGCTGTTCAACATAGTACTAGAAGTCCTAGCCTCAGCAATCAGACAACAAAAAGAAATTAAAGGCATCCAAATTGGTAAAGAAGAAGTCAAACTATCACTCTTTGCAGATGATATGATACTATATGTGGAAAACCCAAAAGGCTCCACTCCAAAACTGCTAGAGCTTGTACAGGAATTCAGTAAAATGTCAGGATATAAAGTCAATGCACAGATATCAGTTGCATTTCTTTACACTAACAACAAGACAGAAGAAAGAGAAATTAGGGAGTCAGTCCCATTTACAATTGCACCCAAAACCATAAGATACCTAGGAATAAACCTAACCAAAGAGGCTAAGAATCTATATACAGAAAACTATAAAGTACTCATGAAAGAAATTGAGGAAGACACAAAGAAATGGAAAAATGGTCCATGCTCATGGATTGGAAGAACAAATATTGTGAAAATGTCTATTCTACCTAAAGCAATCTACACATTTAATACAATCCCTATCAAAATCCCATCCATTTTTTTCAAAGAAATAGAACAAACAATCCTAAAACTTATATGGAACCAGAAAAGACCTTGAATAGCCAAAGGAATATTGAAAAAGAAAGCCAACGTTGGTGGCGTCACAATTCCGGACTTCAAGCTCTATTACAAAGCTGTCATCATCAAGACAGCATGGTACTGGCACAAAAACAGACACATAGATCAATGGAACAGAATAAAGAGCCCAGAAATAGACCCTCAACTCTATGGTCAACTAATCTTCGACAAAGCAGGAAAGAATGTCCAATGGAAAAAAAGACAGCCTCTTCAACAAATGGTGCTGAGAAAATTGGACAGCCACATGCAGAAAAATGAAATTGTACTATTTCCTTACACCACACACAAAAATAGACTCAAATGGATGAAGGACCTCAATGTGAGAAAGCAATCCATCAAAATCCTTGAGGAGAACACAGGCAGCAACCTCTTTGACCTCAACCGCAGCAACTTCTTCCTAGGAACATCGCCAAAGACAAGAGAAGCAAGTGCAAAAATGAACTATTGGGATTTCATCAAGATCAAAAGCTTTTGCACAGCAAAGGAAACAGTGAACAAAACCAAAAGACAACTGACAGAATGGGAGAAGATATTTGCAAACGACATATCAGATAAAGGGCTAGTATCCAAAATCTATAAAGAGCTTAGCAAACTCAACACCCAAAGAACAAATAATCCAATCAAGAAATGGGCAGAGGACATGAACAGACATTTCTGCAAAGAAGACATCCAGATGGCCAACAGATACATGAAAAAATGCTCCACATCACTCTGCATCAGGGAAATACAAATCAAAACCACAATGAGATACCACCTCACACCAGTCAGAATGGCTAAAATTAACAAGTCAAGAAATGACAGATGCTGGCAAGGATGCAGAGAAAGGGGAACCCTCCTGCACTGTTGGTGGGAATGCAAGCTTGTGCAACCACTCTGGAAAACAGTGTGGAGGTTCCTCAAAAAACTGAAAATAGAGCTACCCTATGGCCCAGTGATTGCACTACTGGGTATATATCCTAAAGATACAAATATAGTGATCTGAAGGGGCACGTGCACCCAAATGTTTATAACAGCAATGTCCACAATAGCCAAACTATGGAAAGAACCTAGATGTCCATCAACAGATGAATGGATCAAGAAGATGTGGTATATATACACAATGGAATACTATGCAGCCATGAAAAGAAATGAAATCTTGCCATTTGTGATGACGTGGATGGAACTAGATCTCCCTGATATGAGGAAGTGGAGATGCAATGTGGGGGGGTTGGGGCGTAGGAAAAGAAAAAATGAAAGAAGATGGGATTGGGATGGAGACAGACCATAAAAGAATCAATCTCAAAAACCAGACTGAGGGTTGCTGGGGGGAGGGGGGATGGGAGAAGATGGTGGGGATATGGACATTGGGGAGGGTATGTGTTATGATGAGTGCTATGAAATGTGTAAAGCTGGCGATTCACAGACCTGTACCCCTGGGGATAAAAATACGTTATATGTTTATTAAAAAAAAAAAAGCTGAAAAAAAAATAGAGCTTCCCTATGACCCTGCAATTGCACTGCTGGGTACTTACCCCAAAGATACAGATGTAGTGAAAAGAAGGGCCATCTGTACCCCAATGTTCATAGCAGCAATGGCCATGGTCGCCAAACTGTGGAAAGAACCAAGATGCCCTTCAACAGACGAATGGATAAGGAAGATGTGGTCCATATACACTATGGAGTATTATGCCTCCATCAGAAAGGATGAATACCCAACTTTTGTATCAACATGGACGAGACTAGAAGAGATTATGCTGAGTGAAATAAGCCAAGCAGAGAGAGTCAATTATCATATGGTTTCACTTATTTGTGGAGCATAAGAAATAACATGGGGGACACTGGGAGATGGAGAGGAGAAGGGAGTTGAGGGAAATTTGAGGGGGAGATGAACCATGAGAGACTGTGGATTCTGAAAAACAATCTGAGGGTTTTGAAGGGGCGGGGGGTAGGAAGTTGGGTGAGCCTGGTGGTGGGTATTATGGAGGGCATGTTTTGTATGGAGCACTCAGTGTGGGGCATAAACAATGAATTCTGGTACACTGAAAAGAAATTTTAAAAATAAAAAATTAAAAGAAAAAAAAAACCAAAAACCTCAAAAAGTGCCATGTGAGATCCAAAGGGACACGCTGATGTTGCTTTGACCTTGGGAAGATTTCAGGGAGCAGGTCACTCACTGTTCACTGGTTATAAGGTAATGGCAGTGCCAGGATCTGATACACATAAAGGACCCCCTCTTCCATTGTCTGGGGCAAGTTTAGTAACTCAGGGTTGGATCCTAGTTTGTGGTCTTAAGATGGTATATACATTTTAGTGGGCAATCTTTAAGTAAAATGAAAACAAATACAATATAAAATATAAATGTAATTATTTATTAAGAATGAGTAGGAAAATCACAACACATTATTAAAGTTTTTGATGGTCTAATCCCTTTTTTTTTTTTCCTTGAGATACCAGAAATGCTCATACAGAAGTGCTTCCTATTGGTAGCCTGGCTTCCTCTACTTGAAATAAACCAGCTCCCCTAAGTCCCCAGCATTCCCAGGACCTGGCACAAGTAAAGAGCCCTAAAGCTTAAGCTTCATGGTAAATTTGCCTTTTCAAGTCTCTTTAATTCTTGATAGGCTTATATGTAAAATAAGCAATAGTAATTTCCCCAGCACTGGGTTCTGTAAGAATTAATTGAAAGAACACATGTGAAATCACTTTGGATAGCAAATAGATTTTTAAAAGTTTGAGTGTATGTGTTCAGTGTTCCATGTAGGGCGTAGCCACATGCAGGACATGGAAATTAGAGTTAACACAGAGACAGGAGTGGCAGTGAAGAGTATGCGCTGGCTGAAAAAAAAAATAGTGTTAGAAGAAGTCAGACACATGAAGTCTAGCCTCAGAGCTAATGAAGTAGGGGGAAGAGGGAAAAATCAATGGTTAAAACATAGTGGTGCAACTAAAAGAGTTTTTTGTAAAGTGGATTTAGGATATGACTGTGATATATTGTTACCAGACATCACTACTTCAGTTCAGATGTGCTAATGTAAAAATTATGTGTGACACTGGAAATCAGAGAGTGTAGCCTTATGAGAATGGAGGCTTAGACTTGAAAATTTTGACAAAGAAGTGAGAAATGAGCAGAGAATATCCTGACAAATGAAAGAGCAAGCTTGTCATTCTGTGCAGAACTCTGGAGGTCGCTCAGTGGGAAAATGCCAGGGCTTCCACTGGCAGGAGAACAGAAGAAGCAAAGGTTACATTTCAGCTCCATCACATATTAGCTGCTCAGTCTTGGGCAAGTTGTTTAACTTCCTAAGTATCCAGCATCAGTTTTTTCATCTGTAAAATGGATGTAGAACAATATCTGCTTTCAAGTTTTTCTTTTATTTATGTTGTGTTTTATAAAAACATGCTGAGGTGAAATCCAGACCTGAGAGCTTGAGAGGCAAATCCTCAATGATTCTGTATTTTGTTCCTTGTGGTCTATATTTTGCTTTGAGGGTAAGAAGAGGTAAAGATGTCCTAGGTTGTGTGTGTGTGTATGTGTGTGTGTGTGTGAGAGAGAGAGAGAGAGAGAGAGAGAAAGAGAGAGAGAGAGTAGTGGCTGGATGCCTGTTTGTCTGATCACCCAGAAGTGACCAAGTATAGATATAACACAAGCTTTCTTGCACTGATCAACTAGAACCTTTCAAAGAAATTGCCCAGATAGCATTCATAAACTTGCCCTTCCAAACAACAAGAATTATTTCCTCCGATTCTCTGCTTACCCAAACATTTTATTTTTAAAGGCAGACAGAGCCTGTTTCTGAAGTATGTCTATAACATCACTTCCTTATATTTCTGCATAGAGTCTTAATGGACAGTGGAATAGAGTATCAAAGAGCATGCAGTAAGATGATTGAAAAAGATAATCCATGCTGTACAGTAAGACAATTTAAAAAGCTTAAATTTAAAAATAATAATAAATAAACAAATAAATAAATAAATAAAATTTTTAAAACTTTGTGATACAATCAGAATACCCTCATTCTTCCCATTTGGACCCTCAGGCTCCACTGACAACACTCATATGTATTCATAAGTGACTGACATTGAAATGGCATTTTCCCTTAGCAATACATTTTGACACATTTTTCCCAAGGAACATGAGGTGAGATTTCTGCCCCTGCTTGTAAAATGGCCCCTTAGGATCACCAGCAGATATGGGATGGGGCCCACTGGTCCCCCAAAGATGCACATCCTTTACCAACTCTGTTTAATGCCCATAGTAAATCCCACGTTGCCTTTTCTCAAAACCTTGAAGCCAATGTGGACTATTTGACAGATTATTTAGGAGTTTCTATTTTGGTCTTTTAAAAAGATTTAAAATCCAAGAAAACTGAATGTGCTCAATAATAAAGGGGAGCTGAGCCTGATAGGAAAGTCCCATATGTTCTGCCTAGTCCCAGCCCCTGGAGAGACAATGCAGAACTTGAGTTCAAAATTTGCAAAGATCTAGGTTTTGTTTAGTTTGCTTTAGTTTGGATTTTTGCATTTTCAGTTTCTATTTTTTATTTTTTGCTGAGAAGGTAAATTGCTTTGTGAAAATATTAGAAGTGGCCTTTTGACAGCCAGATGGGACTGAAGTAAAATTTCCATTTTAGTCAAACTGGCTTCACACACTATGCAATTTTCTTTATCCCCCCAGTTTAAATTCAAGGCTCCTGTAGTGATATCACACTCAATCAAAGCCGACAGGTTATTTCTATTAAAGTTTGGGGTTGAATGGAGACTAACTAGAATGGTGCTTCTATTGCTAATATTTCATTCGAGTGGCAGAATGCAATACTTCGGATGGAGTTAAGAAGATAAAATTTCGAGGGCTGCTGAAATTGAAAAACAGCTTGTTAGGGTAATTCAGCATATTTAAATAAAATCACTGTTGATTAGGAATCCCCCACACACACCATAAATTACAGACCTCCCTAATTCCATTGTTGTTCCTGCCTGCCTGCATCTTCCTGAGGATCTTAATTATTGTATTCTTAGGAGATTTGGGCCTTTGGATACCAGGATGGGAGGACAGCGGGGATAGAGGCTGTTGGCCTGCAGTTCCTGGTTATTGTTCAAAATAAAAATAATTTTATTGGATAATCTCCGGAGGGGAGGGGAAAAATACACAGTTCTGCTCTCCAAAGACTTCAATAACTCTTTCAAACTGGTTGTGTTTTGTCCAAGCATAATAAAAACTAACTTCCTATAATCACATTGGCTTCTGTGGAGGGCCAAGGCTATGGCTAGGTGGGTGTCATGAATTCAGAAGAAGATAGAATAACAGTTATTAGGTACACATCTATACATTTAACTACCACTGTTCCTTTGGGCAGAGAGACAAAACTCAACTAAAAGAAAGTCCCTTGAAAACAAGCATTTATTGGGGCACCAGGGTGGCTCAGTTGGTTAAGTGTCTGTCTTCAGCTCAGGTGTGATTTCCAGGTCCTGAGATCAAGCCCCAAGTTGGGCTCCCCACTTAGCGGGGATTTTGCTTCTCCCTCTCCCTTTGCCCCTCCCCGCATACTCTGTTCTTTCTCTCAAATAAATAAAATCTAAAAAAAAAAAAAAAAGAAAGAAAGAAAAAAAACAAGCATTTATTTGTCAGTGACACAGAAGGTGTTTTTATAGATGTCTAAACTTTAAAGGTAAACCAAAGAGCACCCCCCAAGTGTATTTGCCAATATAAGCAAAATGAGAACATCATTCCTTTATGCATTCATCAATATTAAGTGAGCATCCTTAGGCACATAACATCTATATAAATAGCACTGTGCTCAGCATTGTGTCCAGCATAAATGTTGGAAGATAAAAATATTGAATTTGGACATATCCCAGGGTATATAACGTCCACAGTTCAGATATGAAAACAAAAGAGTTGGGGAGTGGGAGGCATTCAGAGAAGAAAAAAAAAAAAAAAAACTTTCCATGTCAGTTGAAAGTTCACTATATAGTAAGTTCTTTATATTTTAAGTTCAGTTATATAGATTCTTGCTCTGCTCTGACTCTATATAACTACGTGATGTGAGACAACATTAAGAACTTTTCCTGGACATTTTCTCTACCAATAAAAGAAAAGGAGGAGTTATGTAGAAAGACTAGATCCTCTAAGGACTGCCATATGTGATATTTATAAGTTCTTATTAGAGATAAGAACTGTGGACAGCTCAAAGAAAGTTTTGATTAAGAGAGATTTTATGAAAAATGGGTGTCTGTTCATCAAACAGTAGTGAATCCCTGAAGCACTAAGAGGGAAGAAACCAGCTACCTGCAGGAGGTTCTGTAACATATAAGAATTCCTAAACACCTGGTGTGGCACACTGCCCTTGCATGCCTCCCATGACCAGAACCTTCTGGATTCCCAACCTGCACTCAACGAGACTGCAGGAAAAATTTCCTGTGTTCCCCCAAGAAAGCCATGAGGCTATGCTCATCAAAACCTAAAATTCCTTTCCAAGGGACTAGGTCTTTCATTCCACAGTAAGAGGAGAGTAACCAAGCATGAGGGAGACTGAAAATTGAAGTCGCCCAAAAAGGAAACAGGAGGACGTTCTTTTCCATGCTCCTGGAAAATCCAGGGATCATCCACAAAGGGACAATGAGCATCTACCATGAGACCAAAGTGATGCAAGTCCTGGGGTACAAAGCAAGCATGGGTATGTGCCTGCAGGCAACTCACATCCCAATGAGGGACTGATAAATTCAGCAAATCAGCATGCAAGTAAATGCAGAGAGGCAGCTTGAGTGAAGCCTTAAGAAGAATTTTAACATGGTACAAGGAGAGACTCAAAAGATTTACTTAATAAATATAACTATTCTAAATATTACAATACTAATAAACATGTTTAGGATTTATTGAATACTTTATATCTTACTCATTGTTAAGCATTTTATGTTCATAATTTCATTCAGTTTTTACATCAACACCTCGAGATAAGTATAATTATTAAACCCATAAGAGCAGATGAAGAAACTGAATTGGATATATTAGGTAATTTATCCATATTAGAAAGTGGTAAACATTGGATTTGAGCAGGCTCTTTCAATCTAAACTGGATTCTTACAATAATTGGGTTTTTTTAATGTCCTCTGTTGAAATCATTTAGTTTTACTTATTTTTCCTTTTCCCCTACATTGATCTAGGAAATTACCTATTTCATTGTTATTTTTAAAATGGTTACCCTTGTTTTTTAATCAAGATTATAAACCATAATTTACATACAATAAGGTGTATCGATTTTTAAAAATGATGAATATTGACACATCTGTGTAAGCACCACCATAATCAAAACAAAAAAACAATTTCATTACTCTTCGAAAAGTCTCCATATGCCATCTCCAAGTCAATCCCACCCCTTCCCAGTTCCAAGCAAACACTGAACAGCATTCTGTCATTACAATTCAGACTCACAGAAACATCTATACATGGAATAGCACAGTATGTATCCTTTATATCTTCTATTCACTGAGTATGTTTGTATGATTCATCCATGTTTCTGTGTGTATTGGAGAGTTTATTCCTTAATTTTCTGAGGAATATTCATTGTCTGAAGTCACCATAATTTGTTTATCCATTCATCTGTTGATGAGCAGTGGATTGGTCTTAACTTTTGTCTATTAAAAATGAAGCTGTAAAAAATATTAAGCTGATAAATACATTTAAGTACAAGTTTGTGCATGGGCATATATTTTATTCACCTTGGATAAATATGTAGTTCTCTAATTGCTAGTTAATATGCTAATTTTCCATTTAACATATTTAAGATAACATTTATATATTATAAATCTGTGAAATAGTTTCCCAAAGTGATTGCATCATTTTACTATCCATTAAGACAGTATGAGAATCAGTTGCTCTAGATGTTTGCCAACATTTACTTTCAAATTCTTTAGTCTTAGTCATTCTAGAATGTGTGTAGTAGTATCCTATTGTGGTTTAAAGATTTTATTTATTTATTTGACAAAGAGAGCACAAACAAGGGGAACAACAGAGGGAGAAGCAAGCTCCTGTTAAGCAGGAAGCCCAATTTGGGGCTCCATCCCAAGACCCTGGGTTCAAGACATGACTGAAAGGCAGATGCTTACCAACTGAGCCACCAGGGTGCCCCCCTACTATGGTATTAATTTGCATCATGGTAGCAAATTTTTTAGGAGCATATTGAACATTCATTTATTTTCCTTTGTGGAATAACTCTTCTATTCTTTTTTTTTTCTTTTTAAGATTTTATTTATTTATTTGACAGAGAAAGAGAGAGCACAGGCACGGGAAGCAGCAGAGGAAGAGGGAGAAGCAGATTCCTGCCTAGCAAGTAGTCAGATGTGAGGCTCAATCACAGGGCTCTGGGATCATGACCTGGGCCAAATGCAGACAATGAATGGACTGAACCACCTATACATTTCCATATAAGTATTAGAATAAATTTTTTTGTGCCTAGGATTTCAATAGAAATAGTGTTGAAAAATGAAGATCAATTTGCAGAGAACCAATATCTTTACTGTGCTGATATTTTTCCTACAGACTCTTCCAGTCCATGAATGTGATATACCTCCTTCTGTATGTAGATCTTGCATTTCCCTTATTACCATTTTATAACCTTCAAAATAAAGATCCTATACATTCAGTTTAGTGCATACCTAAACATTTCCTTTCCTTTGCAAGAAATATCAATTGAATCGTGTTATTGATTTAACTTTCTACATTTGTTGTTAGAAATGTGATTGATTGTATAGGTTGAGCTTGTGTCCTATGATCTTACTAAATTCACCTATTAGTACTAGTGGTTTTTATAAATTTTTATAAGATAATTTTGTCATCCATAAGTATATATTTTTTAAAGATTATTTATTATTCCTTTTTAATCTGTGCCTTTTGTTCATTTGTCTTTGCCTTCCTGTAGTGGGTAGATCTTCTAGTACACTATTAAATGAGGTTTGTTGTATGGATTAAGATAGAGTCTATCTCTGACTATTCCATGAGAACTTGAAAAAACAGTATGGTTTATTGTGATTGAGAGCAGTATTACTTATCTGTAAACTAGAACCTTTTGGTTGATTGTGTTGTTTAGTTCTTCTATATCCTTGTTGATTTCTGCCTTGCAGTTGTATTAGTTCCTGGGACAGTAGGTAGTGGGGAGAGGAGGTAGAGGATTGAAGTTCCCCACAATAAATATGGATTTCTTGTTTTAGCTTTTAAGTTTTTGTTTTAAATATTTTGAGGCTCAATTGTTTGGTGTGTATATAGTTAAAATTGTTACATCTTTCTGGAGAATTGATCCTTTCATCATTATTTAATGTCCCTCTTTGAATCTAATAATTTTCTTTGCTCTGAAGTACAGTTTGTCAGCTATCAATATATCACTCCTGTTTTTCTTTGATTAATGTTTACCTGACTTATCTTTTTCCACCATTTTCCACCAAATCTACCTATGTAGAATTTGAAGTTAGATTTTTGTAAGTAACCTATAGTTGGGTTATGTTGAAAAGCAGATGATCTTGATTTTGGTGAAGTACAATTTAATACTTTATTATCCACATTTCAATGTTCCTTTCTAAAGAAATGTCTAACTTCAAGTTCAAAGACATTTTTTATGATTTAAAAAAAATTCATAGTTATTTTACCTTTAGATCTATAACCCATTTTGAGCTAATTATTGTGGATAGTATGTGAAAAAGGTAAAACTTCACAGTTTCTTTTAATATTTTTTACACATGGAATTCATGGATTTTGTTCTGCCACTGTATTTTTTTATATGTGTATTTTTTTTAAAGATTTTATTTATTTATTCGACAGACAGAGATCACAAGTAGGCAGAGGAGGCAGGCAGAGAGAGGGGGGAGCAGGCTCCCTGCTGAGCAGAGAGCCCGATGCGGGGCTCGATCCCAGGACGCTGGGATCATGACCTGAGCCGAAGGCAGAGGCTTTAACCCACTGAGCCACCCAGGCGCCCCTGTCACTATTTTTTAAAAAGTCAATTACCTCTTGTTGAAATGTTGGCACTTTATAGAAACAATTGACTATATATGTGTGGATATATTTCTCTATACTCTTGATCTATGTTCCATTTATCTATGTCAATGATAAATATCAAATGACATTTATCTATGCCAATTCTTATATCAATTCTACTTTGTCTTGAATAACTATATATTTAGAGTAAGTCATGAAATATGTCAGGATTGCTTTTCTAGTATTTGTCACTCAAAATTGTTTGGCTACTCTAGGTCCTTTGGATTTTCATATATATTTTAGTATTAACTAGTTAATTATACCAAAGTAATAAAATATATCAACTAGTTGGATTTTAATTAGGTTTGTGTTGAAACTACAGATCAATTCAGAAAAAAAAAATGGACAAGATTAAAATTTTGAATCTTTCAATCAATGAACATATATCTTCCCATAGACTTAGGTATTCTATAATTTTTTAAAAATTTTTCTTCAGTGTTTAGCTCTTCTCTTTTGTAATATATTTATTCTTACATATTTTACATTTCTAATGTTCTTATAATTATTTTTATTTTGCTAACTACATTTCTAATTATCTGTTGCTAATATGTAGACATATAAGTAATTTTGTATATTGAGTTTCTCTGCAATTTTGAAAAATTCACTCACAGTTCTTTTTTAAAGATTTAATTGGACTTTTTTACACTTATTATATATCATCTTCAAATAAAAATCACTTTATATCTTTAACATTATGGCTTTTGTTTATTTTTCATGCCTAATTCTGTTTTCTAGGAATCCGGTGAATGTGGAATGAAAGTGATGAGAGTAGATTTTATTATCTTATTCTTGATCTTAGGGAGAAAAAAAATTCAAATATAATGATGTAGGTTTGTTTTTTTTCTGTTGTTGTTATTGTGGTTTTGGTGTTTTATGTTTTTTCAGGTTGAGAGATTGCCTTCTAGAGACTTGGTTTTTCGTTTGTTTGTTTTATCATAAATGGATAGTTAACTGTGTTAGGTAATGCTTATATATCTCTCGGCAAGACAATATTGATTTTTCTCCTGTATTCTGCTAATGAAGTGAATTTTAATGATTAGTTCTCAAATAATAAAGCAACCTTGAATCCTTGGTTTCAATACAACTTGACCATAATGTAGTATCTACATACCTAGGTATATAGATATATATAGAAATATACATTTCTGACTTTCATTTGCTAATGATGTGTGTTATGGGTTGAGTTTAGCCTCTGAAAAAGATGCATTGAAATCTTATCCTCTAACAGCTGTGATTTTGTCCTTATCTAGAAATAAGATCTTTACAGATGATCAAGCTATTTTGAGGTCATTAGGACACACCCTAAACCAGTATGATTGGTGGCCTGGTAAAAAAGGAGGAATTTGGACACAAACAGAGAGAAGATGATTTTGCCTTTGTCAGAAACTAGACTGACAAAGCTGTAAGCCCAAACTAAGGATTTTTGGCCACCACAAGGAACTAGGAAGAAGCATGGAAGGGTTCTACTCAGAGTCCTGAAAGAGACATAGGGCTCCAAACATCTTGATCTCAGAATTCCAACCTCTAGAACTGAAGAGCATAAATTTGTGTAGTTTTAAACAACCCAGGTTGTGGACTTATGGCAGCCCTAGGAAATCAATATAATATGCAAGGATTTTTGTATCTACTTTAGGTAAGTCAAGTTTTAACACCAATGACAAAAACTGTATTATAATTAGTATTCTGTTGGAAACAGAGTTCAAATTTGACAATTTGACATGTTAAAAGCATTTAGCTTCCCAGCTTAGGAGTATAAGATATCTGTCTGTATAATAGCTCTTCTATAATTTATCTTCTAATGTCTTTGTCTAGTTTTGGCATTAAAGTAATACTGGACTACAAAATACCTTGCTTGGGAACTTTTCTTCCCTGCTCCATCTCTCTTTCTTCTGAAAATCCTCCTGTAGTGTTTTTTTAACAAGTCTGACCAACTTGACCAACCAGTAGAGACTGGATATTCTTTGTAGAAAGACCTTTAAAAACAAATTCATTTTTTAAATAGATGCTGTGCTGCTCAGATTTTCTATCTCTTCCTGTTTAATTTTGGTAATTTTGTCTTTCAAAACACTTTCCCATTACATTGTTATAATACTTCACTGGCAGTTAGTTGTTCGTACCATCCTCTTACTCTCCTTTAATGTTTGTACTGTGATGTGATATGATGATGTGATGTGATGATTCCTCTCTTATTCTTGATATTAATAAAGATCTGTCATGAGGGCAAACCTCATGAATGTAGCTAAGGGTTCATCATTTCTTTTGATCTTTTTATTAGTTTTTTAAATTTTTGTAAGATTTATTTATTTATTTATTTATTTATTTATTTATTTATTTTTAGAGAGTGAGAGAGAGTTAGCCGGGGAAGAGCTGAGGGAGACAGAAAGAATCCTAGTTGGATTCCCTGCTGAGGGTGAGCCTGATGCCCGCTGGGACCTGAGAACATGAGGACCCTGAGAACATGGCCTCAGCCAAAATGGAAAATCTTTTTCTAATTATTTGAGGCTGGAGTTTTGCTCATTGATCACAGACTTACTTTTTTAAAAAAAATATAGTTATTTAAAGCTATAAATTTATCTCTAAGCACTATATTACTTAAATCCTACAAATTTGGATTTGCTTTGTTTTTACTTTCATTCAGTTCATAATATTTTCTAATTCCCCATGTGCTTTTTCTTTCACCCTTGAATTACTTAGGATTGCATTATTTAATGTCTATCTACTGGGGGACTTTCTAGATATATTTCTGTTATTCATTTATCTTTTAATTTTTCTGTAATCAAAAAATATATTATGTGTGACTTAATCATTTTAAATTTGTTGGGCTTCTTTTGTGCACCAGTACATTATCTATCTTGGTGAGTTTTCCATATTCATTTGAAAATATTTTTTTCTGTGTTTTTGTGTTGTAGTGTTCTATAAATGTCAAATAGACCAAGTTGGCTTATTGTGTTATTGAAATATTCCATTTTCTTGTGTTTTTACTCTACTTGTTCTACCAATTTCTTTATTATTATTATTATTATTACTCTTATTACTATTTTTCCACTGTGTTGCATTTTGCATAAAATTCATTCCTATGTCTCCAAATTCACTGGCATTCTTATTTGTAGCATTTAATATACTTTTCCCCATAATTTTTAATTTGAATTTTAGAAAAACATTTTATTATTATTTTTCACTTTCATATAACCTCTATTTTGTTTCTTTTTATGTTCATGTTTGTTTTTAAGTCTCTAAGCAGATGGTCCTGCATGCAAGAAACTTGAACTCACCATAACTTTCTATAAAGCAAAAAACTGAACTAAGTGCAAAATCAATACACTTCCTGAATCTGCAAGAGAAGGGAAAACACAGAACAAAACTGCTGCCCCCAAGACTAGAGAGACAGGTGAACACAAGGAGCCAAGTCTTACCCACATAGACTCGCAAGTCAAACCACTGTGGAAACCAGTACCTGCATAGGAAAAATGAAGCTGTAATTGGTAAGTTGTGGAGGCTAAAATGTGGACAAAATTGAGAGTTAAACAAGCCAGAGGGACCCAAACATAGAGGGACCTACACAATATTGTGAGACTTACCTCCAGAATCTCTACCAGGTTCCTATAGTAAATATTAGAGAAACACCTCTTTGTCCTAACAGCAGGGGGAGGGGAAAAGGCAAGCCAGATCACTCTGTTCTTAATGAGGCCTGCACTCAAGGGAAATGAGTTAACCAGAGCCTAAGAGATTTGGAGAAGGGAAACACCCAACTCCAGCCCGCTCTAGCCATTCTGTCCCACCAAAAGTGGATAAAAAAATTGAGAAACTCTGGGAGGCTTACAGTTCAGAATTATAATCATGGGCCAAAAAAACATTTCCCCTCCTGCATACCTCACCAAACCTTTAGTAAAGGCCTATTTATAGAATTCATTTTACCCAGCACAGCACGTCCATCTATCAGGAAAAAAGTGGCAAGCCATACCAAAAGGAAAAAAAAATACAACTTGAAGGGACAAAGCATTAGAAAGAAACATGTCAGACTGTTTAAATGATCAGGCTGGGTATTTAAAACAATTATGATTAATATGCTAAGGACTCTAATGAATAATGTAGAAAGCATGCCAAAATTGATGCGCTATGTGAGCTAGGCTATGGAAATCCTAAGGAAGAACTGAAAAGAAATGTTAAAGATAAAAAACAAATAGTTTTGATTAAAAACAACAACAACAACAACAGAGTATTTATATAAGATCATGTCATCTAAAAATAGCAACAGTTTTACTTCTTTCTTAGAAATCTTGATATCTTCTACTTATTTTGCTTGTCTGAGTGTTGTGGCTTGGACCTCCACTACTATGTTGAGTAGAAGTCATGGGAATGGACATCTTTATTGTTTCTGTTCTTATAGAAAATGTTTTTAGCTTTTCATCATTAAGTATACTGTTAAGCTCTGGGTTTTTCAATATGATCTGTATTATATTGAGGCATTTTTCCTCTATATCTTCATTTTGAGAGGTCTCATATCATAAGTGTATGTTGAATTTTGTCAAATGTTTCTTTGGAATCTATTGAAATAATCATATAATTTTCTACCTTCACTTTGTTAATGTGGTATATGATACTGATCGATTTGCAAATTTTGAACCATTCTTACCTCCCTGGAATAAATGCCACTTGATCATGAGGAATGATCATTATAATGTATTTTGGAAATCAATTTCTAATTTTTTGTTGAGAATGTTTCCATCTATGTTCATCAGGAATATTAATCTATAATTTTATCTTTTTGTAGTGCAGCCATAATGAAAAACAATACAGAGGTTCCCCAAAAATTAAAAATAGAAACATCATATGATCCAGTAATTCTACTTCTGGCTATTTACCCAAAGGGAAGAAAAACCTAATTAGAATAGAAATGTGCACTCCAATGTTTATTGCAACATTATTTACAATAGTCAAAATATGGAACAACCCAAGTACCTATTGATAAACAAACGAATAAAAAGTTGGGGCATATACACACAATGGAATATCACTCAGTTATAAAAATAATAAAGTCCTGGGTGCCTGGGTGGTTCAGTTGGTTAAGCAACTGCTTTGAGGTCAGGTCATGATCCCAGAGTCCTATGACTGAGTCCCACATCAGATTCCCAGCTCCATGGTGAATCTGCTTCTCCCTCTGACCTTCTCCCCTCTCATGCTGTCTCTCACTGTCTCTCTCTCAAATAAATAAATAAAATATTAAAAAAAAAAAAGAAGAGTCTTGTCACTTGCAACAACATAGATGGAACTAAAGGGTATTAAGCTAAGTGAAATAATTCAGACAGAGAAAGAAAAATACCATTGAGTGAAATTTCACTTATATCTGGAATCTTTAAAAAGAAGAAGAAGAAGAAAAGGAAAAAAAAAAAAGACTTATAAATAGAGAGAACAAACTGGTGGTTTCCAAAGAGGAGTGGTGGGGGGTAGATAAATAGGTGAAGGAGATTAAGAGGTATAAGCCCCCAATTATAAAATAAATAAGTCATGGGAATAAAAAGTACAGTATGGAAAGTATAGTCAGTAATATTGTAATAAGTTTGAATGGTGATAGGTGGTAACCACACTTATTGCAGTAAGCATTTTGTAATGTATACAATTCTTGAATCTCTATTTTGTACACATAAAACTAATATAATACTGTATGTCAACTATATTTCAATTAAAATAAAATTAAAAAGACAATTAAAATTTTGAAATCATCAAGAGAAAAGAACCTTATCAGATGCAAGGAAACCACATAAGGCCATTAAGTGACATTATCAGCCGAAACCTTTGAGATGTTATACTTAAACTATTAAAGAAAAAAAAAACTGCCAATCAAAAATACTTTACCTGACAAGGCTATCCTTCAGAATTAAAAGAAAAATGAAAACAGTCCCAGACAAGCAAAAGATGAAGGAATTTATCACCACTAGAACTGATTTACAAAAATTGCTAGAGGAAGTTATTCAGGCTGGAAAGAAAATAAAATTACTATCTAGTAACCAGAAATCGTGTGAAAGTATATAGAATCCACTGGTAAAGTTAAATAACTGGTCATATTCAGAATGCACTAATATCATAATGTGTAAATTGTAGTGTGTGAATGACTTATAACTATCATAAAGCTCAAAATACAAAAGATTAAAAATAGCTGTAGCAACATTAATTTGTTAATGGATATACAATATAAATATACATAATTATGACATCAAACACATAAAGTGTATGGTGGAATGAAACTTGAGCTTTTGTATGCAAAAAAAAAAAGTCATTATTAGCTTAAAATAGACTGTTATAAACATGTCTTATGTAAGTCTTGTGGAAACCACAAAACAAAAACCCATACAAGATACGTAAACAAAAAAAAAAAAAAAAAAGAATAAAAACATACCACTCTAGGAAATGATCAAATTACAAAGGAAAACTGTAGGAAACAATGAATGAAAATAAAGGATCTAAAAAAAAAAAACACTTTGAAAACAATAAAAAAATAGCATAGTCTTTACCTATCAATTATTTTAAATGTAAATGGACTAACCTTCAATCAAAAGACATAGAGTGATTAAATGTAAAATAATAAAATAAGAAAAGATAAAATAAAATAAACAGACTCAACTATATCCTGCCTATAAGACCTTCACTACAACTTTAGGATAAAATAAGCTCAAAGTAAAGGGGTAGAAAAAAGATATCCCATGCAAATGGAAGCCAAAAGAGAACAAAGGTAGCTATACTTATATTAGATTAAATAGACTTTAAGTCAAAACTGTAATAAGAAAATAAAGAAGGTCATTATGTAATTACAAAAGGATTGATTCAACAAGAGGAAATAGCAATAATGGATGTATATGAACCTAACAATGGAGCTATTATTGACAGATCTGAAGGAGAAAAGAAACAGCAATACAAAAATAATAAAGGATTTCAACACCCCACTTTCAACAATGGATAAATCCTTTAGACAGAAAGACAAAAGAACCATTAGAACCTAGACTTTAGACCAAATGGACCTAACATATAAGGAATATTTCATTCAAGAATCAGAATTCACATTTTTTTCCAAACACACAAAGCAAATCTTAACAAACTTGGTTAATTGAATTCAAATTAAAAAAAAAAAAAGAAAACAAAGAAGATTGAAATTAGATCAAATATCTTCCAGTGACAATGGTACAAAACTATAAATCAATAACAAGAAGAAATCTTGACTATTCATAAATATGGGGAGATTGAACAATCTGAACAACCAATGGATGATAGAAGTCAAAAGGGAAATAAGATTTATCGAGACAAACAAAAATGGAAACACAATGTATCTAATTTAAGGAATATATCCAAACAGGTCTAAGAGGGACATTCCTAACAATCAATGCCAACATTAAGAAAAAGAAAGATCTAAAGTAAACAATCTAATTTTATACCTCATGAGTCTAAAAGTACGAAATGTCCAAAGTTAGTAGAAGGAAGAAAATGCAAAGGTCAGAAGAGAATTAAATGAATAGAGATTAGAAAGAAAATAAGAAAGCTCAACATACTGAATTTTTTTTGAAAAAGATAAAATTTACAAATATTTAGCTAGATCAAGAAAGAAAAAGGGAGTGAAAACTCAAACAAGTTAAAGCATTAATGTAAAAGGAGATATTACAACAGAAATGACAGAAATACAGAGGACCATAGGAAAAAAATAAACAGCAACAAATTCATTAACTTAAAATAAATGGATGATTTTCTATAAACATACAAACTACCAAGTCAGAATCAGGAAGAAATAGAAAATTTGAACATAGCAATAACAAGGAAATTAAATCAGTAATCCCATCTCTCTCAAACTAGAAAGGTCCAGGACCAGATGGTTTTGCTAGTTCATTAAACCAACACTTTAGGAAAAATACCAATAATTCTCAAACTGTTCCAAAAATTTCAAAAGGAAGGAATATATATATATATATATATATATATATATATATATATAACATATGATAGTATATGTGTAATATAGGATATATATACAATAAAATATTATTCAGCTTTGAAAAAGGAAAGTCTGCCATTTGCAAAGTCAATTAACCTAGAAGCTTTCATGTTAAGTGAAATACCCCATACACACAAACTTATAGTGATTAACAGGGGCTGGGAGTTGGGGATAAAGGGAAAATATTAATATTAATCACAAAGCACAACATTTCAGTTATAAAATGAATAGGTTTTGAACACTTAATGTATATAATATAATCATAGTTAATAATAATATATACTTGAAAATACTTAGAGACTAGATCCCAAGTCTTCACACTACTAACAAAACAAAAAACAAAACAAAAAACTAGGTGAATTTCAGATGAGTATGTTACTTAGTTTAATTTTAATAATATTTCACAGTGTATACATACATCAAAATGTAACATTATACTTCTTAAATATACACAAATTTATCAAAAAATAAACATAAAATAAATGAAAAAAATTAAGTAGAAAGGCTTTCTCACCCAAACAAAAATTAAGGGAATTTGTTGCAGCATATCTCTCTTTCAAGATATATTAAAAGAAGTTCTTTAAGAGAAGGAAAATAATATAGTTCAGAAATTTGGATAAAGGAAGAGTATTAAAAATAGGAATAAGAAAAATAAAATAATAACTTTTATATTTCTTGTTAATTGATTTAATGGATAACAGTATATTCAAAATAATAGCAACAATGTATTGAATTGCATAAGGCTAAAGATATATGATTATATAAAGTAAAATGAAAAATAGCAATGATGAAAGGGATAAGAGGGAGGAATATACATTATTTTGTTTTTATAAAGTACACCACCTGAGAGGTGGTATACTGTTATTTGAGAGTGAATTTATATTATCTTTAAGTGTATATTGCAAATTCTAGGGCAACCACTAAAAAAATAAAATAAAATAAAATAAACAAATAGAAAGAAGAAAGAAAGAAAGAAAGAAAGAAAGAAAGAAAGAAAGAAAGAAAGAAGAAAGAAAAGGAAAGGAGGGAGGGAATGGTATGCTAAGAAATTAGAAAAATGGAATCAAAAAATGCTCAATTAGTGTATAGAAAAACACAAAAGGCAAGAAAAGAATGGAAGGCAAAAATTAGATAAAGAACACAGGAACAAAAGGAAAACTGATACAAACATAGTAGATATTCATCTAAATATATCAATCATTTTGAACATCAGTGGTCTAAATATACCAATGTAAAAGAAAAGAATTTTCAGTGGATCAAAAAATAAAACCCAGCTTTGTGTTCTCCACAAGAAACCTATTTTACATATAAAGACACATGGATTAAAAGTACGGTCAAATAATCTTCGTCAAAACAGGAAAAAATATACAGTGGAAAAAAGACAGTCTCTTCAATAAATGGTACTGGGAAAACTGGGCAGCTATATGTAGAAGAATGAAACTCGACCATTCTCTTACACCGTACACAAAGATAAACTCAAAATGGATAAAAGACCTCAATGTGAGACAGGAATCCATCAGAATCCTAGAGGAGAACATAGGCAGTAATCTCTTCGATATCAGCCACAGCAACTTCTTTCAAGATATGTCTCCAAAGGCAAAGGAAACAAAAGCGAAAATAACCTTTTGGGACTTCATCAAAATCAAAAGCTTCTGCACAGCAAAGGAAACAGTCAAGAAAACAAAGAGGCAACCCACAGAATGGGAGAAGATATTTGCAAATGACAGTACAGACAAAAGATTGATATCCAGGATCTATAAAGAACTCCTCAAACTCAATACACACAAAACAGATAATCATATAAAAAAATGGGCAGAAAATATGAATAGACACTTCTCGAATGAAGACATACAAATGGCTATCAGACACATGAAAAAAATGTTCATCGTCACTAGCCATCAGGGAGATTCAAATTAAAACCACATTGAGATATCACCTTACACCAGTTAGAATGGCCAAAATTAGCAAGACAGGAAACAACATGTGTTGGAGGGGATGTGGAGAAAGGGGAACCCTCTTCCACTGTTGGTGGGAATGCAAGTTGGTGCAGCCTCTTTGGAGAACAGTGTGGAGATTCCTCAAGAAATTAAAAATAGAACTTCCCTATGATCCTGCAATTGCACTACTGGGTATTTATCCCAAAGATACAGATGTAGTGAAAAGAAGGGCCACCTGTACCCCAATGTTTATAGCAGCAATGGCCACAGTTGCCAAACTGTGGAAAGAACCAAGATGCCCTTCAACAGACGAATGGATTAAGAAGATGTGGTCCATATACACTATGGAGTATTATGCCTCCATCAGAAAGGATGAATACCCAACGTTTGTAGCAATATGGATGGGACTGGAAGAGATTATGCTGAGTGAAATAAGTCAAGCAGAGAGAGTCAATTATCATATGGTTTCACTTATTTGTGGAGCATAACAATTAGCATGGAGGACATGGGGAGTTAGGAGAAGGGAGTTGGGGGAAATTGGAAGGGGAGGTGAACAATGAGAGACTATGGACTCTGAAAAACAATCTGAAGGGTTTGAAGAGGTGGGGGGGTGGGAGGTTGGGGGAACCAGGTGGTGGTATTAGAGAGGGCACGGACTGCATGGAGCACTGGGTGTGGTACAAAAACAATGAATACTGCTATGTTGAAAATAAATTTAAAAAATATGATTAAAAAATGTAAATGGACAGAGAAAATATATCATGCTAACATGAATCCAAATAAATTAGTAGTTATAATTAATAATTAGTTATATTAATAATACATAAATTTCATACTGAGCTGATTTCAAGGCAAATTATTAGTTAAAAAGATGCATTACATAATGGAAAAAAGGATCAATTCTCTAAGAAAACAAATGATCCTAAATAGTTATGCACCTAGCTGCAGAACACCAAACTATATGAGGCAAGAACTGATTAATTGCAAAGAGAAAAAGATAAATCCACTATCATAGTTGGAGATTTTAACACCCCCTATCAGAAATATATTTAGAGGAAAGAAAATCAGTAAAGACAGAGTTGATCTCAAAACACCATCAATTACCTGATTAAAATCAACATCAAGGAGTCCTTCATCCAACAAAAACAGAACACACATTTTTCTCAAACTCATACAGAACATTCCCCATGATAGAACACATGCTGAGTCATAAAACATACCTTAAATTTAAAATAATTGAAATTATACAAAGTCTGGTCTCAGATCACAATGGAATTGAACTAGACATCAAAAACAGAAAGATATCTGGAAAAATCCCAGTTATATGGAGATTAAACAACAACTTCTAAATAACACATATGACAAAGATGAAATCTCAACATAATTAAAAAATATTCTGGGTTGCCTGGGTGGTTCAATTGGTTAAGCATCTGCCTTTGGCTCAGGTCATGATCCCAAGGTCCTGGGATAGAGTTCCCTATTAGGCTCCCTGCTCAGTGGGGAGCCTGCTTCCCCCCTATTCCTGCTGCTCCCCCTGCTTGTGCCCTCTCTCTGACAAATAAATAAATAAAATCTTTATGGGGCACCTGGCTGGCTCAGTCTTTCAGTGTCTGCCATGGGCTCAGGTCATGATCCCAGGGTCCTGGGATCCAGTCCCAAATCGGGCTCTCTGCTCTGGGGGAAGCCTGCTTCTCTCTCTCCCACTTCCTCTGCTGTATTCCCTCTCTTGTTGTGTCTCTGTCAAATAAATAAATAAAATCTTTTTTAAAAATATTTTTTAAAAAAAGGTATTTTGAACTAAATGAAATAAAAACACAACTTACCAAAATTTATGAAATGCAGAAAAAGCAGTGCTTAAATAGAAATTTATAGTATTGAATGCATATATTAAGAAACGAAAAAAAAAAAAAACTTAGATCAATGATTTAAGTTTCCACTTTTGGAAACTAGAAAAATAAGCAAGAAAGAAGAAGAAGGAGGAGGAAAGGCAAGGGAAGGAGGAGAAGGGACAGGAAGGTGGGGGAGGGGATGAGGCAGAGGAGGAGGAGGGAGAAGAGGAGGAGAAGAAGAAGTAGAAAGGAAATCAATTAAATTGAAAACAGAAAAAAAAAATAGGAAAAAATTAACAAATCCAGAAACCAGTTCTTGGAAAAGATTACATAACCAATAAACCCCTATGCAAACTACCTAAGGAAAATGAAAGCCACAAATTGCTAATGTCAGAAATGAGAAGATATTACTACAGTTCAGCTGAACATTACAAAGAAAATAGAGGAATACTATAAACAACTTTATGCCAACACATGTGATCACCTAGATGAAACAAAATTCTCTGAAAGATACAATCTGCCAAACCTCACATAAGAAAAAAATTTATATAGAAGTCAAAAAGACCTACATCTACTAAAGAACTTGAATCCATAATTAATAACCCTCCAAAGAAGAAAGCACCAGGTAGTACACTGGTAAATCCTACCAAACATTAAGGAAGCAATTATGCCAGTTTTCTATAATATATTTCAGAGGAAAAAATACAGGGAATCCTAACTCATTCTATGAGACCAAAACTAAGAACTGATAAACACATATAAGAAAACCAAACTACAGACAAATATCTCTCACGGATACAGATATAAAAATTATCAACAAAGTATGAGTCAATTGAATCTAAAATTGCAAAAAAAAAAAAAAAAGAAAGAAATTAATACACCACGACCAAGTGAGTTTTATTCCAAGTATACAAAACTAGTTCAATATTTGGAGCTCAATTTATATAATCCATCACATCAATAAGCTAAACAAAAAAATTCATATGATCATGCCCATAGATACATAAAAGGCATTTAACAAGATCCAACACACATTAGTGATAAAACCTTTTAGCAAACTAAGAATAGGGGGAAATTCTTCAACTTGTTAAAAAATCTACAGCTAATATTATACCTCATGGTACAAATCTAAAATCTTTCTCACCAAGATAAGATAAAAGACAACGATGTCCCTTCTCACAATTCCTTTCCAACATCCTTCCAGCTGGAAGTTCTAGCTAATACGCTAAGACAAGAAAAAGAAGTTAAAAGTATACACACTTGGAAAAAAGGAATAAAACTGTCTTTATTCACAGACTACATATTTGTCTATATAGAAAATCTGAAATGATAGATTTGTTAAACTCCTGGAACTGACTGTAGCAAAATTGGAGGACACAAGTTTAATATACAAAAATCAATCACTTTTCTACGTATCAGCAATAAAGAAGTAGAATTTGAAATTAAAGACATGATACCATTTACATTATCACCCCCAAAATAAAATACTTAGGTTTAAATCTAACAAAATATTATTTTAAAAATCTATATAATGAGGACTACAAAAGTCTAAAGAATAATGTCAAATAAGAATTACATAAATGAAGAGCTACCCCATGTTCATGGATAGGAAGATTCAGTAATGTCAAAACATTAGTTCTTCCCAATTCAATATAATCCCAATCAAAATTCTGGCAAGATATTTTGTGGATATTGACAAACTAATTCTATAATTTATATAGGAAGGCAAAAGACAAAAAACAGTCAACACAACATTGAAGGATTAACATTGTCTGACTTCAAGACTTATCACAAAACTACAATATTTGGGGTAGTGTGATATTGATGGGAAAAAAACAGATAAATAGATCAATGTAACAGAATAGACCGCATAGAAATAAATATATTCAACCAATAAATATGGTCAACCTCAAAAACAGAGCCAAATGAGAATACAAAGAAAGAGAATACAATGGAGCAAAGATAGCATTTTCAACAAATGGTGCTGGATCAACTGGACATCCACATTCAAAAAAGAAAAAAATGAATCTAGATTTTATATAATTCCCAAAAATTAACTCAAAATAGATCACAGACCTAAATATAAAAGACAAAACTATTAAATTCCTAGAAGATAACAAAGGTAAAAGTCTAAATGATCTTTGGTATGATAACATTCTAGATATACCATCAAAGACCTGATCTATGAATTAACCACTTCTGCTCTGTGAAAGATAGTGTCAGAAATATGAGCAGAAAAGATTACAAAAGGACACATATGATAAAGGACATATTTATCCAAAATATACAGGAAAAAAACTCTTAAAAACAAAAAATAAGAAAACAATCTGATTTTTAAAATGGGCCAAAGTCCTTAACAGACCCCTTATCAAAGAAGATATATAGAGAGTAAAGAACCATAGGAAAGATGGTCAATGTCATTTGTCTTCAGAGTAATGCAAATTAAAACACCAATGAGATACCACTATGACAATAAGATACCAAAATTTTGACCTGTTAAAGTAGCCAAAATTATCACTGAAAACACAAAATGCTAATGAAGTACAGCAACAGGAACTCTTAAACATTGCCAGTAGGTACAACCACTTTGGAATACAGTTTGACTGGTTTTTGTTTGCTTTGTTTTGTTTTACAAATCTAAACATATTCTTGCCATACAGTTCAGCAATAATCAGCTCCTTGGAATTTGCCCAAAAGAGTTGGAAACCCATGTCAACACAAAAGCTTGCACACAGATGTTTACAGAAGCTTTATTCATAATTGCTAAAACTTGAAAGCAAGCAAGGTGTCCTTCAGTAGGTGAATATATAAACTGTGGCACATCCGGACAATAGACTATTACTAAGCATTAAAAAGAAATGGGCTGAGTGAAATAAGTCAAGCAGAGAGAGTCAATTATCATATGGTTTCACTTATTTGTGGAGCATAACAAATAGCATGGAGGACAAGGGGAGTTAGAGAGAAGAAAGATGAGGGAAATTGGAAGGGGAGGTGAACCATGAGAGACTATGGACTCGGAAAAACAATCCGAGGGTTTTGAAGGGGCTGGGGGGTGGGAGGCTGGGGAAACCTGGTGGTGAGTATTGGAGAGGGCACAGATTGCATGGAGCACTGTGTGTGGTGCAAAAACAATGAATACTGTTATGCTGAAAATAAATTTAAAAAATTAAAAATAAATAAATAAATAAATAATTTTTTAAAAATTAAAAAAAAAGTTTTTCTTAAAGATAAAACAGTTTGAAATGAATGGGGAAAATTGAAGATATTTTTCATACTTTCACTTGTTTTACCTTTACATGGTACCCTAAAAATCTACATGCAGTGTTGGCTTCTGAGATTAAAATTTATTATATAAAAAAAAAGAAAAAGAAAAAGAAATGGGCTACCAAGCCATGAAGAGACATGGAGGAAATTTAAGTGTGTATAACTAAGTGAAAGAAGCCAATCTGAAAAGGCTACATACTGTATGGTTTCAATTATAAGACATTATGAAAAAGGCAAAACTATAGAGACTGTAAGATCATCAATGGTTGGGGAAAGAAGGGAGCAATAAACTTGTGGAACACAGAGGATTTTTAGGGCAGCAAAAATAAACTGTATTATACCATAATTATGGATACATGTAATTATACATTTGTCCAACCCCACGGAATGTACAACACTGAGAGTTAACTGTAATGTAACTGTGGCCTTTGGATGATTCTATGTCAGTCTATGTTTATCAGTTTTAACAAATGTGTCACTCTGCTGGAGGATAATGGGAGAAACTATACATGTTTGGGCAGAGAGAATATGAAAATTCTCTATACCTTCCTTTCAATTTTGCTATGAACTGTAAAATGCTCTAAAAATAAGTTTTTAAAAATCTATGAACATATTATCATCCTTATAATAACTGTTCTAAGTTCTTCATCTGCTAATCCTGCCACCTGTCATTTATGGGTCTGTTTTTTATGACTGAATGGTAACTACTTGAGAGTCACAATTTGCTGCTACTTTGAACATCCAGTAATTTTTATTGGGTGTTAGATTTTGTGCTGTTCTATTGCTGAGTATCTGGAATTAGATGGATCTCTTTAAAGAGTGCTGAAATTTGCTTAATCAGAGGATTAAGTTATTTGAGGATTAGGTTGACCCATTCTAGACTTGTTTTAAGCTCTGTTAAGATGGGTTTAGTGTAGGCTTTACCTAATATCACGTTAGCCAGACTGCTAGCAAATGGGTTACTTTATTTATATATTTTTAATTTATTTATTTTGTATTTCCTCTGATTGTTCAGTGGCATAAGAGTTGTTTATCTTGGCTAGCCAGACAGAATTCAGATATCTCCCAACACCACGGAAACTCTGAGAATTGTTTAATTTGTAAACTCAGAAGTTGTTCTTTTTCTGACTCATGAAATTTCTACTAATTAACATGCAGATTATATTCCAGACAGATAATCAAGAAGACAACTTATAAAAATTTTGAAGCCTTTTCTGCATATACTTCTCTTCTTCGGTACTGTGTCCCACAAATGTTATCCACCTTAGCTTCCCTGGACTTTGATCTCTCTCCATTCAACAAGACTCTTCAGTTCTATTTATGTTTCCTTCCCTGATTTGAGGTCCAGAAATATACCCTCAGTATAAAGATGTCCCTCAGTATAAAGGACATTCTGAAGGCTGACCCCATTTGTTTTCCTTCTTTCTGGGATCATAATCATGCACCACTTGACAAATTTGTTTTTTTATGTTTGCTTATTTGTTTTGTTTTTAATAGCAGGAGAGTAAGTCTGATCCTGGTTACTGTTTCATGGCCCAAACCAAAAAATTATATTGAGTATTCCTGAATTCATCAATCTATAATGTATAATGATAAATTTCTTGTTAATATGTTGAATTTGAGGGTTTGTGATATTAACTTGAAAATAATCATCAAGCAATAGAATATTTGACAATTTACGACAGTGATTTGAAAGAATGTATAGTGTAGATTTCTTTTCATGGACCTGAAAACTTACGGCAGAAGAGTAGAAGAAATGGAAAAAATTAATACTTAAGTTATGGATACATAAGTATATCATTGGGTGTCAATGAGTGGTTAGGAGTGAGGAAGAAGTAACTACATCTTATGAATTAAATTTTATAAATTTTGCCAGAAAAATATGCATGATTGATCAAGGAAAATAGCTACACTGTTATAAATTGTTTAAATTAGTAATTACCTGTATTCCCCATCTCACATTAGAATCTTTACATTCTGGAGCTTATTCCCCATTCTTATGGATAAGTTGTTCAGGAGCTTAACCAAAATGGAAAATAGATCAATAAATTAAGATAAGCTAAACCTGCATTTAGACTTTATAGAACTCACATAATAGGGACATATCCAATAATATGTAGGGAGATTTGAAGTGATTTAGGTAGGTATAAAGTATCATCCAAGATCAATTTTAAGATATAAGACAAAAAAGTAATAGTAACAAACAACTAAAAATAATTGCCTTTTTCTATCCACTGATATTCCTTTCTTTTTCTTAGTTATTAAAATAAATTTATAACCTATTAGCGTCAGAAACTTTCTTAGGGACAAGACAGTGTAATTTATTGTCAGTATGAAAATCGTCATCTGGAGAGTTTAACCAAATGAAGAGATTATGTGTTAAGTTAGTGGCAAAAACAAAACTAAGTAGAGCTCAATCTTTCTGACTTCCAGGTCAGATCTCTTTTTGTTGAGTAGGCAGTGCCAATAACTGGGCAGTTATTTACTAAATTGCTTCTCATTCTTCCTATGCACACAATTCAGCTAAAAGCAGAGCTTCACCTGAAGTTAGGTAACTTCAACTGTCCTTTTGGTCTGCATACTAAATCCTCCTAAATCCTCCAGCATTCACTACTCTTTATTTCCCCTACCTTCTAGATTCTATCAAAGACCAAGGTAATCCCCAATAAGTCATATGTTGAAATGGCAGAGCTTCTGTTAGTCTGGCTCCTACATAACTGTAAAGATCATCCTCTCCCTTCTACCACCTCCTTTTGGACTTTGTGTGAATGAGAAATAAACTTCTATTGTGTTGTCATTGAGATTTACACATTCATCTTTCAGAGCAGCAAGTTCTGCCTTAATAAAACTAAATAACTTTGTGTATGATAACAATCTAGGAGCATGTTTTAATAGTCTAAAAACAGAAGTCACTGGAAAATTGGGAGAGAAACTGATACAATTAAAAGGGGCACCCTCCTGTGCATTCCTTTTGTGTCATGTCTGAATCTATTTCAATCATAAGGAGAGAGATTAGATCAGGCATGGGTAGTTTCTATAATCCTTGAGTAGAACTTGTAATCTGTATTCAATGAATAGATGATGCTAAAACTAGAACAGAAAGCTAAGCCAATAAAATGGTGCTGGGAAACATAATTTTGTACTTGGGTGAAATCACTCTAGGAACAAGAGTCAAGAGCAAATAAGTGTGCATGTGATAACTGGAGTGAACCAAACGGTTTCCTTATTAAAGAAAGATGGCATTGGGTTCTTAAATTTTTCTTTATGGGCCATCTGGGGCATGGTATACAAGTGGGTTTTGCTTTCTTCACCCAGTTTTAGAAAAACACTCATAACATATTTTTTGATGTTCACAGCACTAACACTATCCTCCCTTCTTCAGAAAATAACCTCTGAAATCAAGTATTCATCATCCTTCCCTATCAGAAAACTGGTCATCTATTCCCATTAGCAACCAGTCTTAGTCACTCAACATTACACAAGGAAGACTCTTAAGACAAACTGCAGAACTGGTTGGTGTGGACTGGATGATCACATCAATTTTTCCTTGTATTAGACTTTGTTCACCGAATTTCATTGTATCCCTTAACACAGTCATCTATCTGAGTTCATTGACTGGTTTGGATTTACACAGGTTATTTGAAGATAAAGGTCAGATACACACCAGACTGCTATAACTACATTTATTAACCACAGTCCCCCTACCTCCACCCCCACCTGCCTCACTGACTTTCAACATCATCAGTGTCATCTGGAGCAAGAGAACAGCAAATTAAATGTGGCAGATCATGAAGCAGGAGCCAAGAATCAAGCCACAGATTAGTGATAGATGATGCCAAGTTCAACCTTATTAGCCTTTGAAAAACAACACTGCTCTGCCAAGCCACTCTCTAAACCTTGTTATATATGGAACACCTAGATGGTTGAATTGCTGTTGGTTTTAATCAGAAGATGACAAAGAGACAATTAGGTATGGCTTAGAGATGAAGAGATAAAGTCCTTCCTCAAGGGGATTTGCTGCTGGCTGAAATTTCAGGCTATGAAGTTTTGAAAATTTTTTTTTTCACTCTCTGCCTTGGAGTTTTGCTAATTTTATACCATCAGCTTCCAGATTTTGATTTTCTTTTAAGATTCACATATATGCATTCATAAAGCCAGACATTCTCAAGAAAGAAAATATCAGAAGAAGCTCCAATGCAATGAAGGAACTAGCTTGTACTCTCCTAGTTCCATTAAACTCTAACGTTGATTCTGTCCTTTAGGTACAGGATCTTTCTTGGAGGCCAACAAAAGAAAGAACTGGGACACATCACAGAATATAGATTCTGTAAGATATGGTTGGTACTCATCAACTAGTATTAAAATGACTGGCCTATATTTGGCTGCTTTTCTCTCAATATTGTGGGAAGTGGCAAGTTATTCAAGAAGCCAGGGTGAAGATGTTGGGAGATCCTTAGAACTAACTCAATATCACGAAGTCCCAGAAGCTAGAAAGAAATAAGATGTTTAACTCAAGATGTCAAAAGGCAACTTAAATAAGGTAGATTATAAGAAAAATTATTGAGAAGATGAGAACATGCCTTAGCTGGCAAGGCATTAAGGTATACCAAACTCATAAGGTTAGGAGAGCAAGTCTCATTTAGAAGTCAAAATTAATTGTATCCAGCACTTGGGTCTAGACCATCTACTAGCCAAGAGGGGCTAAGACCCCTATTGCACCTTTCCTCTGCCTCTGGCCCTGTACCCCAATCCTGCATGTTAACATCCTTAAATCTTCAGCTCTCCTTACCTTTTAGCTGACCACAAGTAAAAAGAATTTGGGAGGGGTGTCTGGATGGCTCAGTCAGTTAGGCATATGCCCTGGGCTCAAGTCATGATCCCAGGGTCCTGGGATGGAGCTCCCCAGTGGGCTTCCTACTCAGTGGGGAGTCTGCTTTTTCCTCTGCTCTTCCTCCTCTTTTGCCCTCCCCCTGCTCTTGTACACACACTCTCTCTCTCCCAATAAATAAATACATAAATGCATAAATAAGTTCTTAAAAATATAATTTGGAAACAGAGAGATTTGTGAGCCTCTTAAGGGCAACCTCAAGTCCATCATCCCATACTATCAGGGGAAGAGAGGAAGTGGAAGAGAGGAGGTGAAAGATAAGGGAGCAGAACACAGCTACCTTTTAATGCACAGTAGCCTTGCCAACTATGAAATGTTGCCCAGTTCAATTCTGGAACTTTAATCAATCAGATTCTTCTTCATACACCTTCTGCATGTGGGAGGGGAGTGGGTGGGTCCAAGATGATGAGAAAGGAAGCATGTAGAATGGATTTAGTACGGAGAGGAGAAAACCATTCTCCTCCCCTAGAGCTGAGTTTTTTCCCTGTTATGGAGGAGATATTCCAGGATCTCCTCCTCATAATTCCAAGCCAGACCTCACTTTCCTTAATGGCCCAACTTGAGTTATACCTGCTTAATGTCCAGTCCCCCCACCTCCATTCAAATATGACCTTACTCTTCCCTAACTCTTTTGTATATTTAATTCTGTGCTGTTTTATTTTTTTAAGGTAGAAAATCTGATTTCTCCAACAAAACTAAGTCACTCCTGGAGTACAGTGGGTCTTTTTTTCAACTTGTTTCCTTACCTCCAGATCGATGTACTATCTTCAAGTAGCCACATCCATCCCTACAATGAAAGAGACCATCCTGTAAAACTCATGGAAATCAAGGACAAAGTTATGGAGCAACTATTCCTTGAAGCCTCCATTCCTTCACTTACCCACATGAGCGTAGGCATTTTAATCTGCTTCTCTGCATTTCAGTATTCTCTTCTTTTGGGAAGAGGATAATAATTGTTCTCAAAATCAGACACAATGAATGCAAAAGACCTGGTACAAGACTCACAAAAAGTAGGACAAAACAAGTGTAACAATTATTATCATTACTAAAAGAGGAACATATGGTTGCACCCTTTGTTTGCATGTGACTCCTTAATGACACAGGCTAGTGTATACTTCATATCTTATCCTACTCCTCATTCTCCTAGATATCTGCCTCATAGTTCATTATTGGCATTATACATTTGCCTGACCCACCATACATAGCTCTGACTTCTTCTTGACTATTTCTAATGTAGGTTTCCTCTTTATCCTGGACATGGATCATTCCATGGCCCTTCTCTGATATCATGCCTTCCAGTTGAGTTCAGTCTGCTTGCCACCACAGAGACCTTTTTACCTGAATATCTCTGAGGACAGTTCTCACAACAAAATCAGTGAACACTGAAAATGAGACTTCAAGTCTTTAAGTACCCTTAGGTTACTTCTTATACCATAACAAAACTTTTCCACCAAGTTTTATGTTAAAGAACTTGAAACTCAGACAGCAAGCTAGAAATATGTGAGCTGAGGCAAATGTTTTGCAGTCTGGAAAGTCAACTTTCTCTCAAACCCGTACTTGTCTTTACTTCTGCATCTCCCATTATTCCCCTATTCTGTAGTGAAAACCATTGCTAGAGTGATTTTGGGCTGAGTAGACAAACTCCCATTTTTGTCCATGGTTAATTTTTATCATTATGCTTGGGCTGCTTCTAGTGGGTTCTTAATTGGAACTTGCACCACATTTGACAGATCAATCCATGCAGTTTCACAGGAAGTGAAACATCTGCAATGGGGTTAAAACATGATGTTGCCAAGTCTGCTCCTGTCCTGTCCTGTCACCAGAAATGAAGAAATGTTTGCTCTGTATAATATCCCAAACCTTTACAATCTCTCAGCCTTCCAACTTATCCAGATAATATTTATCTATCTGAAATATTCAGACCTCCAAGAACCTAGAAATTAGTTCAAACATACATTTCTAAAAATGAAAAAAAAAAGAATCCCAAGGTTTCTATACACTTCAACTCATGGATTTTGTTTATAAGAGAGTTCTCAGGTCTTCAGTCATATAATTCATTTGCTCTTTCTTAGCTACTTTCTAATAAACTTCAGTATATGACAATCTAGCCCATGCCCAGTTGGAAATAACAAATTAGAGAAGATAGTAATCTTCTTAGAAATTTGCCTTCTAACAAGAAATGATAGCTGATAGGAAGGTGAGAAGACAGAATAACTGTAAAAGTAAGATACAAGAATGCAAAACTCATCATAGTGACTATATTCAGAAGCATTTCCAGCTCCACCACTATCTCCTTCAGCCCTCATTATTGTTCTCTTTGATGATTACAACTACCTCCTACTGGTTACTCTTCCTCAGTCTTTCTTCATGCTAGCTTATTCTGCCAAGTATTATTAGAGCTTCCTCTAAAAGAAATCATACACTATACTTACTTTAATGCATCTGTTGTACTACATCTGTCTTCGGGACACTGTTTTAAAATGTACCCAGAATTTTGTTTTTGTTTCAGGTATGGTGGGGTTAGCAGACTAGAAATTGACTGCCTTTGAAACGATAGTATGTTACCCACATTTCCTAAAAGGTGGGACCATGCCACAGCATCCAGGGTTATATAGGGAAACACCAGCATCAATAGGGAGGCAGAAGGAACAGGAAGGGAAATTGAGCAAGAGGCTTCATTGTGGTTTATGTAAGAAAGAATGGGTGAGGACCGGTCAGCTGCTGGACAGGTTTAAAACTGGATAGTTTGAATAATTTCAGCAGGCTCAGGGCTATGGTGTCATCCCTAAGTTGTCCTGTCTGATAGCTGGCCCTGGAGTGATTTAGGGAAGAGGTATAGCATTCAGAGCTGCAGGCAGATAGTAGTGTGAACTTGGCATTCACTGATTGCCTATCAAAGGCATGCTCATAAGCAAGTAGTTTACTATTTCTAGGAATTAGCTATCACTGGCAGAGCAGTCTCTCCCAGGTCAGCAAGGCCCCAAGATGCAAAGCATTATAAAATACAGAATATAAAACAATAACCCACATGATTAATGCAAACACAATCTTTCATTTGGACCTGAGGCCATTCACACTCTGCACATCTCTCCCTGCTTCCCAGCCACTCTACAGTACATTTAGTGTTCCAGAGACACAGCTGTCCTCCACTGGAAGCAAACCACCCATGCTCTTCCTCAAGCCACTCCCGTGGCTTTTCACATGTTGTTTATATGTGTTGGGAACTTCTTTCTTCACATTCTTCACCTAGGAACTCGTCTGGAGTCTTCAGAAAACCTGCTAATATTCCCCGAGTCTCCTTGGTACATGCACATGCCTTTCCTGTCATCTTCCATTCAATTTGGCTTATATCTTATTTGTATTTAACATGTAAGAAGTTGTATGTCATTTATCTGTTAACATGTGTGCCCCCTCCACCAAAGTAGAAGCCCTACAAGTTCATCTTATCTGTCCTTGCTTTTCATTGACAGCATGTGTATTGGACATCATAAACACACACCTAATACCCACTAGGTACATGGCAGTTTTGTGTCCTCTCATATAGAGGCAAGCAGCCATAGGAACTTAAATATCCCCAAGGATATTAACATATTAAGGTAAAGCTGCCTGGCTTCACATTAGGACTTAAATTTGGAGGCAAGTCATCTGATGAAAATAGGATTTATTGGAAAGCCAAAAATCATCCTTAACCTTAAGAGTTTGATTGGTTTGGATTTGGGAAAGCTGATCTTTTTTTAAATGAAGCCCTAGTTCCTCCCTGTGTCTCAGAGCTCAACTCAAATATGTTTGCCTGGCTTAAAGGTAAAAAGCAGAAAGGTTTATGTTTAGATATATATTGGAGCTGTTGGAACAAAAACTGCTTCACTTAAATTGTGAGGTGAGAAAAGTTTAGCTTTTCCTTGGATGAAGAATTCTGGGGATCACCCTGCAGAAGAGAAAGGGAGGTCTGGCATAGCAGCAGTCTTTCTCCGTCACCACTGAAATCTTACTCTGTGAGGAGTCTAATTTTGCCTTTGAATTATTGAGCAAAAAGCAACTGTTAGTTTAACCCTCCTTAGCACCTGTGGAGATCTATTGATAGAGTGTGAGTGATATATGAGATTGTCAAGAAAGCATTATATCATTCTGGCGTTTGTTTAAATAGGGGTCCTTTTTTAGCCTAGTTTATATGAGAAGTTCCTCAAGGGAGTTTACAAACTCCTCTTCACTGAAGGAGCAAATGGGTGACCCTGAAGGGTCAGAATGCTTCTTTCTGTGACAGTGTCAAGAATCTTTACACACATGTGCGCTCATGCGCACACTCACATGTGCATGAATTAACAGGTGTGCATGAATTAATAGGTGTATATACACACATATGAGAAAGAGATATACCTAGAGAAAGGGATATATAAGGATATACCTTCTTCTGGTTCTTATTCAAATTATTCAAAATAATTTAAAACATTTTCAAACAAACTTGCTTTTCTATACCTTAAAATGAATGTGACTTGAGATGTTTAAGTTAGAGTGTAAAAGAAATTTTAAAACATTCAAAGTGATAGTCTATAGAATTTTTCTTTATTGATGAAATTCTCGTAGATAAAATAGATTATCACAGGGATGGAGAACATTCTACTGGCAAGAATGACTTGACTGCAAAAGAAAGTCCCCATCTTTATGTCTTGAAGCTCACTCTGGGGGTTGTGGTACTTGATACATCACCTCCAGCTTCCTTCAATGCCACATTCCCTGCTGGTGAGAGTCCCATTTGGTCTGACACTACGCCTAAGAGCAAATGGTCAATTATTTTATGGTTGCTCTTCCCCTAAAGTATTTCTAAGCACAAGTGATTTGTGAGAAAAGGATATAATTAAGTGCTGGAATAGATTTGATTTGTTAAGCATGGGATTATTTCTGACATTTATAGTGAGACTCAAAGAAAGTCCAGAGCTGGGAAATATGCACTCATTACTTTGCATGATGTTTATATAAGAGAAGTAGATGTGACATGGGATAAATGTGAAAAACTGGAAGTTGTTCTCTAGTTCCCCTTTCCCTGGGGGTTCTTGTCAGCTCTATCCCATTTCATCACAAACTCTTCACGAGATCCGTCTCTCATTTGTTTTCTCCACATAGGCCAAATGAAAAACATCATTTTTACTTTAACTTGAAAATAATTTTAAATTTAAAGAAAAATTGCAAAAATAAAAGCAGTGTGAAGAATATCTATGTGCCATTTATCCAGATCAACCTGTTGTTAACATTTTACCTTATTTGTTTTATCATCTGCTTAAATCTGTTTATCTGTCATCTATTATCTATCATCTATCTTTCTATCATCACCCATCTATCTTCTTTTTATCTATATCCATCTAGCTATCATCTATTTATCTACCATATACATATGGTATATACATGGTACACATAAGCATGCATGTTCACATGTGTATATATATATATATTTAACTTACTGTCAGGATTTCTAGATATATATTAGAAATCCTGACAGTAAGTTAAATACAATGAATTTTGTCCCCTAAATTCTTCAGTGTGCATTTCCTAATAATAAGGATATGCTTTAATGCAAGCACAGTACCATGATCAACTTCAGTAAATTTATGAATACTGTACTTTTACTTAACTTACTGTTCTTATCCATTTTTTTTTTCAGTTGGCCTAGTAACATTCTTTATAGCATTGCCCCTCTCTGGTTCAGGGTCCAGACAAGAGTCAAGTACTCCATTTAGTTGCCATATCTGTCTGCATTCCTTTAACCTAGAACATTTCCATTGTCTTTCCTTGACTTTTATGACATTGCCATTTTTGAAGAATACAATCTCCTCTTTTTGATTAAATACAACGATTCTCATTCTGGATCTGTCCGATGTCTCTTCACAGTAAGATTAAGGTTTTGTATTCTTGTGATCCTGCACAGTTGATGTTGTGTTTCTCTCAGGGTACTGCGTCTGTGCACTCATCTTTCTTTCAGACGATGTGACTGTTGATCACCCAGACAGGGAGTTTCCCAATTTCTCTGCTACATAAGAACTGTTTTTTCTCTCCTTGCAACTAATAAACAGACAGTTGGGAGACATTGTAAGACCATGCCTTATCAAAATTTTCCTACTTTTAGAATCAATTGATGATTCTTGCCTGACACAGACTTAACCATCTTAGTTGCCAAATTCTAGGCAGTACCTATGTACCTTTAATGGAAGACCTTTGGCATTCTACTGCAAAATGCTTTCCCAATTATCTATCTGTCCGTCAGTCTTTCAGTCTACCACAAACACTGATTCACACATTCCTATTTTAAATCATTTATAATTCATTACTGTACTTATTTGATTCTCAAGTTGTCCCATATTCACCCTGTGGAAGTCCTTTCTATGTCTGCAATATGCCTCCATTATGTTTTTAACATTTCTTACTTTATGGCATAGTAGATGTTCCAAACTCATTTTGTGTGTATCCTGACCTGCCTTGATCACTGATTTCTCTATCTGGCACGGATGCATTTTAACGGGGATGATAGTGGAGACCAGTGTGTTCACTGCTGAAGGATGGCTTTTTCTCTTGACTCTCTCAGCAGACAGACGTAGGAAACAACTACATACTTTTCATATAAAAATGAACATACATACAAATACACATATACACACATATAACACATATGTATACATATATGTAAACATAAGCATGCCTGTGCACATTTATTATACATATTTTAGAAATCCTGAGTTCACACCAATACCAATACCTTCAACATAAGTCTACTTCCCAACCATATTTGTATGTCAGTTCTTCCACAGGGAGTAGTATCTTGGCTCTCAAGAGCCTCAACATGTTCAATTATTTGCTCAACTCTATATTACATCTAAAAAGCTCCAGAATTATGCCAATAAAACTAAAATAAGCAAATTTACTCAAAAGTTCATGTCTGGGTCTTGCACCCCCATACAGAGATCAGTAGTACAGAGTCAAACACTGTGGCCATTAGTTACTAGAATTAGTTCTTTTCTTGTTTTTTTTTTCTTTTCTCCCTCGCAGTGTTTAGGGTATTAATTTAAAACATTCATAATTCATATCATAATTCATAAAACATAAATCCATTTGTTTAAGTTTTCTTTCCGTTTTAGGTATATTCTTTCCATTCTTATTGCTTTGACATTATGAAGCCTTCTTTCATCCTAAATGGTAAAAGTGAGGGGTGCCTGGGTGGCTCAGTGGGCTAAAGCCTCTGCCTTCAGCTCAGGTCATGATCCCAGGGTCCTGGGATCCAGCCCCACATCCGGTTCTCTGCTCAGCAGGGAACCTGCTTCCCCCTCTCTCTCTGCCTGCCTCTCTGCCTACTTGTGATCTCTGTCAAATAAATAAATAAAATCTTTAAAAAATAAAATAAAATAAATGGTAGAAGTGAAAGACCACGCACACTCTCCAGATGTCTGGACATTCACCTCACATTATTTCTAGAAGGAAGGCACCATCCCAGCCTGTGATAATGAGTTCATCTCCTTATCTTCACCAGGAATAATGCTTTTCATCCTGGAACAGGAAAGAGGAATGGATTTGGCATATCTTCAACATTTGAGGTTAAGAGATCAGGAGATAAGAATGGTTCAGGGTTGTCTCTGTGACCAGCAACCTTCCAGACTCAGTCATTCTGAGATGGTGGCCATGCTATATGAAAATGGTTAAATGGAACAATAAAAATTAGAGAAAGCAGGCTACTAAAGAGCTCTAAGAGGGAGCCAAGATCTATAATGTGATCTTATAAATCACAGGTATATACCCTAATGTTGTGAGAGATTCCTCCTTCATACCCAAGCTCCAATAGCAGCTGCAGACTCCTGAGACCCATCTGTAAGGGATGGGAAATATACCCAGCTTTCCAGCCAGCGGGCTCCAGTGTTGATCCATTGAGGACAAGCAAGATGATGTGAATGACCAGGCGAACTGAGTTATAGCAGGGATACTGCATGGTCATTACAATAGGCAAAGAGACTGTAGGTGCACTGTTAACAGCAGTCCATCCCTTGGAAGTGATGATACACAGAACTGACTTCTTGGACCAAATAAACTCACTTAAATTCCTTAAAATAGAGAAAAATGTTCTCATAATTGTCTGAGTAGGGGAACCTTGAGTCATTTGAGTATTCCAAAGAATGTAATTGTATTTCATACTCAATCCAGAGAAGGCTATGCCAAGTTTATAGATAAGAAAAGAGGCTCAGCGATATTAAGCAGCTGCCAAGCATCACATACTCAGTAAATGGTATGAGTAGATTTAGAATCTTGGACTTTCTGAATACAAAGTACCTGCTCTGAAAAAAATGCAAAGGAAGTCAAGGGCTTGGCTTCCCTACCTGCATATCTCTCAGGTCGTATCTCCTCTTTAGGCTTCATTTTCCCCACCTGTCTAATGAGAAAATGAGTGAAATTACCTCTAACTACCTTCCAGTTCCAAAATGAATATTTGAGCTCTCTGTATGTGGTTGGGACAGAGGCCATTTTCCAGTGACAAGGGCCATAAGCAAAATAAATGAATTGACTCAAGTAATGAAGGTTCAGGGAAGATGTAGGAAAGACATGGGTTTGCTGGGGTATGAATATTGGGGTTTTCTGATCTCTAATGTCATAAGAGGTAGAGCATAATGAAGAGGAGCCAGGGGAGCACTAGGTGAAGATGCATGGGATCTACAGACCCCAGGCTGAAAGAAGCATGGCAGGACAAGACCAAGAGATAATTACTGAAAACTTCTTGGTATCTCCCTCTGGTGAGGAGCTTTTTGTATATGTTTCCACATTTAATTTTTATGAGGTAGATAGTAATACCCATCTAAGCTGCATCTGGGCATATTGAGTCTCAAAGAGGTGAAGATCTTGCCCATTGCATGTGACAGCAGCCAGCCCATTGAACTTATTCCCTGCTCCAGGCTCTAGTCCTACAGGGAAAAAGGCCTTATGAGTTAGCAGCAGGGAAGGAGCCCACAGTGTGCTTGTTCTCTCTGGACTTTCAGATGTTATTATGCAAAAAAAGGCCCCTGGTTCTTTCATTTATCTGCCTCCCTTTCTCTACCTAGTTTTATAAAATATGACATTTGGTAATTAATTTTTCAGATCTATAAGGCTGGTGTAAGAAAGGCTGTAAATTAAACAATTCTCATTTTCATAACATTGCAGCCCAAAGGGGATCACTTGATGACACATTCCTGAAGCAATGATGCATAGTTTTTATTAACCAAAGACCCAGGATCCAAAAGCCCCTTGCCCCTGCTTTGTGATGAAGTTAGGCATGTGAAACAGAAAAATAATTGGATGTGTTTATCTCCTGATTTCTTTTTTTATCTGAATCCACTCAATAGGACTGTCAGGGACTGTTCCCTAAGACAGGTCTAGTATATGAAAAAAGGATAAAAGAAAAGAGGGATTTACTAAGTAATTTCTACCTCATTCCAAGAAGATTTGAAGTGGATGCTACAACACATCAGTAGAACATGCTAGAAAGAGATGGCAAGATTAGAAAGAAAGACCCTAGTAGGGTACAGTAAATTAAGAAGGCAAAAGGCTGACAGTATCCAAGTGGAAAGAGGTCTGGAAATGGTCTATTCAAAAGATGAAGGGACAAAATGAGAGTCACGAACAAAGGAAATGGAGTCAGAACTGGAGGATCCATGAAAGGGGCTAACTTCTGGGCACTTTACTGGGTTTGGCAAGTCTGTGGTCACAGCTGGCTGAGGTTTTGTGGTGGGACAAGAAGATAGTCCAGAGTAAGATGCGTCCTGAGGACAGAGAAGCAGGGATCAGCTGCAGATCAGGATGTCAGACAAGTGGACTAGCATCAGCCCTCTGACCTTTGATAAAGATCAAAGCAATGTATGGAGTTGATGCCTTCGCTGTTCCTCATGGGGGTCAAGCAAAGGCCAGGACTAAAGAGTCAGGAATACATCAGGCCCTCATCAAGAGTACTGAAATCAAACAAGCAGGGGACGGCCAGGCAGAAAGAGCAGGTGATCTTATAGCTCCAGCCACCAGAATGCAGTGGCTGCCCTGCTGTCCAGGTCAGGCCTCACTGTATGCTCACAGGCCTGGAATGGGCACTGGAACGGCAAGAACAGGGCAATTCCTGACACTAAAAATAAACCAAAATTTTAAAAAGCCAAACTCCTTGAAACAGAAAGTAGAATGGCAGATGCCAGGGGCTGGGAGTGGGGATACTGGAGAAATGTTGGTCAAAGGAGTTTGGAAACTCCCAATTCTGAGGATCTAATGCACAGCCTGGTGATATAATTATTGCTACTGTATTATATATGTGAAAGGTTTTTTTTGTTTTTTAAAATGTCATATTGTTATCACCACACACACACACAAATCACAATTATTTGGAAGAATGGAGGTGTTAGCTGATTTTATTGTGGTAATCATTCTGCAATATATACATGTATCTAGTCCTCCCACTGTCCTTTAAACTTATATGTGTTATATGTCATATATGACCTATGTTATATGTCTGTATCTCTGTAGAGTTATGGGGGGAAAAAACTGAGTTGATTGCCCATTAATAGGACATATGTAATGTGTGGGGGCAAAGTAAAGCAAATTTGGGGAATACCTAGTGTACACCTGGAGCTGTGCCAAGTTCTAAGGATATAGGGAGATGAGACTGGACCCTTTTCTGTGTTAAGGAAGTTGAAACTTGTACATAGGTAATTATAACAACTGTTTTGAATACACAGAGAACTTTACTTCTGCCATGAGGAGTCAGGGAAAGAGTCTGAGGAAATGTGATATTTGGATTGGGTTTTGAAAAATAATAAGAGAATTTTCTAAGAGGAGAGGAAAAAGAAAGGAAGGCCATTTTAGACAGAAGAAGCTGTGTGTTTAGGTATAGATTCCTGAGTATCAAAGTATGTTCGCTAGACTTCCCCATGGCAGGAAAATTGAAGTAGATATTCCAGGAGAAAAAAACATACATAGATATTGACCAGTGCCAAATAGAACATCCAGTTGTCCAAAATAAGTCTATTAAATAGAGTTTACAATCTTTAAATAGGCTTTTTCCAAAGTGTTTCTCACAGTTATTTATAAATACTAAATATGTGGAAGGATTCCCTTGTCAATAACTGTGAAAAAATTTGAGGGTTAGCATACTGTAAGTCATTTCTATAGGGCTTCTCAGACCTTTTAATATATAAAGTGCATTTTGAGTTTTGAAGAAAGGGTATAGCATGACACATTTCCCATGTTTATTAATAGATGGAATAGTCTGGGGCACCCCAGTGGCTCAGTTGGTTAAGCATTTGCCTTTGACTCAAGTCATGATCCCAGAGTTCTGGGATCGGGTTCCACATCAGGCTCCCCACACTACAGGGTGTCTACTTCTCCCTCTGCTCTTCCCCTCTCTCATTCTTGTGCTGGAGCACACATACGCTCTCATTCTCTCTCTCTTTCTCTCAAATAAATAAAATCTTTAAAAAAAAGTTTGAATAGTCCTTTTTTTCCCCCTCCAACCCAGATATACATGGGACACTCTAGGACCTGTCATTAACATTCTGGGTAATCGAGGAGTTTAAAACCCACCCCTCCATTCATTGTACTGTATGAATTTTTTCTCATAAGTTTTGAAATTGTATGATAATTTTTATATCCATGTGCCTGCCACCCAGATCTGTGCTGTCCAGTCTGGTGTTTGTGAGTCACATGTAGCTATTGAGCCCTGAAAAAGTGACTAGTTTGAACTGAGATGAGCTGTGAGTTACTGGAAGGTTGCCAGGAATTGCATATGTGCCTTGCATCATCCGCTGGACAGCACTGTCCTTGGCCATGAGCTATTTGAGTAGGGAGATCTTATTCATCCCTACATTCTTGATGCTTCAGAAATTTCTTGTGATATAATAGACACTTAACATTAACTGAAAGAATAAAATAGCAAGTAAATAACTGAAGCCCTATACATGAAGTACTTGCTGCACTTAAATTCTGATACATAATGCACATTCCCATTGTCATGCTTTCATCTTAAAAGGCTGCTTCTGCTTATACACAAATGACCTCTTTACTGAGGTAAATACCTCATTTGCATGTGTGAAATGTATCTCCTAATTGTTTTCACATATATGGGAAGCTAGCCCTCCAAGATACAACATTTTCTTTTGAGAGAACCCAGCATTCCGAGCTATGAAACCATTTGTTCAGTTGGGAAACTGCATGTGAGCATCCAGCAGCTCAGGTGGCCACGTGCTCTCCTCTGCCTTCCGTATTCTCATTTCTGGCCTCATCTCTCTTTGCCTTCTTGCCCTTGAGGAAATGTATGCCTGAAAAATATGTTAACTTCCTGATCTCCAAAGCCATCTTACCACAGTTCTAGCCCTTCAGAAGCATTAATTCTCTCAAGCAAGCTCCAGACTGCTGTAATGCCCATCCTCTGGGCAGTGCTCATCTCCTGCTCTACTTCTTCCAATCATGGTCCCTTTCCCTCTTTTCTTCCCGCTTTGACACTGATTTTTGGGGGGCATCTGGGCAAATCTCAGCAATTTTTGAAATGGTGATAATACTGTGCACCACTGCTATCAGGCACTTTGGAAGTTAAGAAAATGAATGAAACTAAGAAACTACGTAAACCGCCAAGTGTGAATAAAGTGTGAAGTGCTATGGTTACTAAATTGGCATGCAATGAAGCAAAACACCTTGCTATATTGCCCTGAGTTTGTGAACCTTCCTACACCTTTAAAAGAATTTAAACCAATCTCTATAGGCCTAGAGATGAACCACCTATTTTTTCTAGCACATTGAAAATTTCATTCACTATCCCAATTTCCTTTCTTTTTTTGTCTTGACATTTGAGTTATAGTAAAGTATGGAACAGTAATCCCATAGTAATGTGTGAACTTTCTTCTCCTAATGTCCAAAATATCTCACTGCCCTCATCATTATGCAGTTATAATGACCTAAGACAGAGAATTATATTTTACTTTTAATTAGTTATAAGTATTAGTTGGTATTGGAAATTTAACTTTTTTTTTTTCTAACAGATTCATTGGCTATATGGATTTCAGTGAGATGTTTAACTTGAGGCCATGTGGACAGTGATTAAATGCTAGACTGTTGACTCCAGTCAGCTAAGGTTTTGTTGTAGACTGAAAAACTGCCCATATTTCATCTCATTCCATCAGAGGACGGGGTTTGTTTATCTTGCACTTGAATCTGGGTTGGCCATATGACTTGCTTTGGCCAATGGAGCATCAGCCATCATGAGATAGGCAGAGGCATGAAAAATAATTGCTTGGTGAAGTTTGTCTTCTTGTTATTTTGGGAATGCTTGAGCTACCACCAAGTGAAGAAGCCTAAGGAAGCCTACTAAAGAGTGTTACATATGTTGACCTGTCTCCCTTATTGTTTCAGCCAATTGCCAGACATGTGAGACAACCCTAGACTATCCAACAACTGGCCAATCTACTCTCTCAGTACAGACACATGAGACAAACAAATAACTGCCCAGGTAGCCAACAGAATGTGTAAGCTAAATACATGGTTATTGTTTAAAGCCACTGTGCTTTAGGGTGGTTTGTAATGTAGCAAAATTGAGTTAATAAGGAAGCACTTAGAAGTGGGATACTACTGCTGGCCACAAACCCTCAAACACTTGGCATTGACCTTGCAACTGGGCAGTGGATGGGTCCAGGAAAAGCAGCAAGAAAACCCTTAGCAAGGGGAGCAAAATTTTAGTGGAAGTAGGTATAATGATAAGGAAACTGCTAGAGAAGCTAGAAAAATAATGACATATTCTGCACAATAGAACAGGTTGCAAAGCTGTTTCCTGGAATAATTAGAGGAATAGAGCATGTAGTTTATAACTTTTTATCTGGCTAAGGAGATGTCCAGACAGAATGTTGTAGTGTCAGCTGGATGCAGAAAAGCTAAAAAAATATCACAAGAGGAATAAGCTAAAAAAAGAACCATTTAGATGGCATGAAGAAGATAGAGGATATATGTCGAAGCCTACACTTGTTGGGTTAGAAAATAATATCGTTCTTATTCTTAGTACCCAAATGGGAAAAAAATTCTAAGTGATGTGAGTTCTTGGGCCAACAATCAAAACAAAATGTGTCTGTAGTTTCCTTTGTTAAGACTGGTGAAAGATTTACCATGGTGCTTAGTAGATCTTCAACAAAACAAAGATGTTCCTAAGCATCTTAAGGATTTGCTCTTACAAAAAGCTAACTCCAAGATAATTACCTGTTTTTATTTTATTTTATTTTATTCCAGTATAGTTAACATACAGTGTTACATTAGTTTCAGATATATAATATAGTGATTCAACACTTTCATACATCACTTAGTGCTCATCACAGCAAGCATATTCCTTAATCACCATCATCTGTCTCCCCACCCACTTCCCCTCTGGTAACCATCAGTTTGTTCTCTATAGCTGAGTCTGTTTCTTGGTTTGTCTCTTTCTCCTTTCCCCCCACCCTTTGCTTGTTTATTTTGTTTCTTAAATTCCACATATGAGTGAAATCATTTATATTTGTCTTTCACTAAATTATTTCACTTAGCATTATACACTCTGGCTCCATCCATGTTATTACAAATGGCAAGATTTCATTTCTTTTTAGAGCTGAATAATATATACACCATATCTTTATCCATTTGTGAGTTGGTGGACACTTTGGCTGCTTCCATATCTTGACTATTGTAAATAATGCTGCTATAAATGTATCCTTTGCTTTAGCGTTTTGTATTTTTTGCTATATATAGAAATCCCTAAAGACTCCACCAAAAAAAGTGGGAGAACTGATAAATGAATTAAGAAAGTTGCAGGATACAAAATCAATGTGGAGAAATCTGTTGCATTCCTATACACTAATAATGAAGTAGCAGAAAGAGAAATGAAGAAAAGACTCCCATTTACAATCACACCAAAAATAAGATATCTGGGAATAAACTAAGATAAGTATTTATAAGGCTACAAGAGGGAAGCATGCCTCAAACAATCATGGGTGTCTCTTTTACCAAATGGATTGGAGTACAACCTGATAAACAGAAAGTCCACAAAATTTGTAAGGAGTTCCAATAATAAAAGGGCCAATGTCTTGGACAAAAAGGAACCGAGATTATTCAAAATGCCAGAAGACCCCTGCCCCCTAACTTTCCACAGGCAGGACTTAGGTTGACAAAATTGCCCAGTTGTGACACCAACCATTTTTTACAGTAAAGAAAAGATTTCTGAGAAGGCAAAGCTAAAAGTGAAGAGTAGGAATCTACTCAAGGAAGCAGAACCAGGCTTTAATCCAGACCAAGAACTTTTTAGCTTCATACACATAATTACAAACTACATAAACTGTTTTAAGTCACTACATGTTGAGGGTTTGCCATATGGCAAAATCTAACTGGTAGAGTTTTAAATTCTAATTCCTCAATTTCTGGAGATACTCTCCATCACTGTGTAACTTCAGACAGAAAAAATAATTCACTTTTTATTAAAAAAAATTAATTGTCAGAAATCTAAAATAAGGCTACTATACATACTTTGCAAGTTTGTTGCATCCTGATGAGATAGTACATGCTGTGGGCTATACCAAAAGGTTTGTTTCTATAAAAATTACAGTTGTTATTATTTTAGAATCTTCTTTTTCTCATCCATGCAAGGTGATAATCACAATCTCTTAATAGTGTTTTGAAAACCAAAATATGTAAACAGAAATGATGCATCTGAATATGAGAGATCAGTAAGTCAGATTGTGATCAAGTGTGTGGTTGTGACCTTAATTCATGTCTCCCTCCCTGACATGGAAAAATATTATAAATATAATTATATAAAATAATATAATATAATATAATATAATATAATATAATATAATATAAATACAATGGTCTGTAAAGGTATTCTTCTGAATTTCAAATATGGTCTCCTAATTTTAATGAATGCATGCTGTATTAAGAATAGCTTATTTCATTACAAAATATAATTTCCATGTTCCCAGAGTCTGCTCTTTCTAAGCTGATGAGATCTCAGGATGCTGTCCAGTCTTTCTGTGAACCCGTCCCCCTCCTCCAGACTCCCATCTTCCCTAGAGTTATCTCAGTGTCCCCTCTCCATTGGTCTTTGGCAGCTTCCAATCACTTCCCTTGCAAACCAACCTATCCCTCCTTCTCCATCACTAAACTAACATCACCAGCAACATCATCAAGAAACAGTTTTCAAGTGCATGGGCATTCAAACCTAAGAGAGACCACAGAGGTTAAGAACACCTCAGTTGTTCAACATTTGCAAATCAATCAATGTGATAGAACAAATCAATAAGAGAAGAGAGAAGAACCACATGTTCCTCTCAATTGATGCAGAAAAAGCATTTGACAAAATCCAGCATCCATTCCTGATTAAAATGCTTCAAAGTATAGGGATAGAGGGAACATTCCTGAACTTCATAAAATCTGTCTATGAAAGACCCACAGTGAGTATCATCCTCAATGGGAAAAAGCTGACAGCCTTCCCTTTGAGATCAGGAACATGACAAGGATGCCCACTCTCACCACTCTTGTTCAACATAGTATTAGAAGTCCTAGCAACAGCAATCAGACAACAAAGAGAAATAAAAGGTATCCAAATTGGCAATGAAGAAGTCAAACTCTCTCTTTGCAGATGACATGATTCTTTATATGGAAAACCCAAAAGACTCCACCCCCAAACTATTAGAACTCATACAGCTATTCAGTAACGTGGCAGGATACAAAGTCAATGTACACAAATCAGTGGCTTTCTTATACACTAACAATGAAAACACAGAATGGAAATTAGAGAATCGACTCCATTATAGCACCAAGAACCATAAGATACCTGGGAATAAACCTAAGGAAAGAGGTGAAGGATCTGTACTCGAAGAACTCCAGAACGCTCATGAAAGAAATTCAAGAAGACACAAAAAGATGGAAGACCATTCCATGCTCTTGGATCGGAAGAATAAACATTGTTAAAATGTCTATACTGCCTAGAGCAATCTATACTTTTAATGACATTCCGATCAAAATTCCACCGGTATTTTTCAAATAGCTGGAGCAAATAATCCTAAAATTTGTATGGAATCAGAAAAGACCCTGAATTGCTAAGGAAATGTTGAAAAACAAAAATAAAACTGGCAGCATCATGTTACCTGATTTTAAGCTTTACTACAAAGCTGTGATCATCAAGGCAGCATGGTACTGGCATAAAAACAGACACATAGACCAGTGGAACAGAGCAGAGAGCCCAGATATGGACCCTCAACTCTATGGCCAAATAATCCTCGATGAAGCAGGAAAAAATATACAGTGGAAAAACGACAGTCTCTTCAATAAATGGTGATGGGAAAATTGGACAGCTATATGTAGAAGAATGAAGTTCAACCATTCTCTTACATCGTACACAAAGATAAACTTGAAATGGATAAAAAACCTCAACGTGAGACAGGAATCCATCAGAATCCTAGAGGAGAACATAGGCAGTAACCTCTTTGATATCAGCCACAGCAACTTCTTTCAAGATATGTCTCCAAAGGCAAAGGAAACAAAAGCGAAAATGAACTTTTGGGACTTCATCAAGATCAAAAGCTTCTGCACAGCAAAGGAAACAGTCAAGAAAACAAAGAGGCAACCCACGGAATGGGAGAAGATATTTGCAAATGACAGTACAGACAAAAGGCTGATATCCAGGATCTATAAAGAACTTCTCAAACTCAACACACACAAAACAGATAATCATATAAAAAAATGGGCAGAAGATATGAACAGACACTTCTCCAATGAAGACATACAAATGGCTATCAGACACATGAAAAAATGTTTATCATCACTAGCCATCAGGGAGATTCAAATTAAAACCACATTGAGATACCACCTTACACCAGTTAGAATGGCCAAAATTAGCAAGACAGGAAACAACATGTGTTGGAAAGGATGTGGAGAAAGGGGAACCCTCTTACACTGTTGATGGGAATGCAAGTTGGTGCAGCCTCTTTGGAGAACAGTGTGGAGATTCCTCAAGAAATTAAAAATAAAGCTTCCCTATGACCCTACAATTGCACTACTGGGTACTTACCCCAAAGATACAGATGTAGTGAAAAGAAGGGCCATCTGTACCCCAATGTTTATAGCAGCAATGACGATAGTCGCCAAACTGTGGAAAGAACCAAGATGCCCTTCGACGGACAAATGGATAAGGAAGATGTGGTCCATATACACTATGGAGTATTATGCCTCCATCAGAAAGGATGAATACCCAACTTTTGTAGCAACATGGATGGGACTGGAAGAGATTATGCTGAGTGAAATAAGTCAAGCAGAGAGAGTCAGCTATCATATGGTTTCACTTATTTGTGGAGCATAACAAATAATATGGAGGACATAGGGAAATGGAGAGGAGATGTGAGTTGAGGGAAATTGGAAGGGGAGTTGAACCATGAGAGAATATGGACTCTGAAAAACAATCTGAGGGTTTTGAAGGGGCGGGGGGTGGGAGGTTGGGCGAGCTGGGTGGAGGGTATTAAGGAGGGCACGTATTGCATGGAGTACTGGGTGTGGTGCAAAAAACAATGAATTCTGTTATGCTGAAAAGAAATTTAAAAAAAAATGATTAAAAAAAAAAAAGATAAGAACACCTCAGTGGGAAAATGACAATCAGTAGACCACACAAGGAAAGAGACAAGAAAGCACAGAGGGAGAACTACATGTCTGGAAAAGAGACATGGGAGCACATGCATTGGTGCTAACAAAACAATGTAGTGGCCACAGTTCCATGTAGAAAACACTAAGGGAATCTCTCAGGGCTTCCTGGAGGAGAAAAATTAGCAGGACTTTAAAAACAAGTATTATTGAAATGGATATCCATATTCATTTAATAATTATTTAATGAGTGTTTCTGATGAGCAAAGTTTTAAACTACATAAATGAGGGAAAATAAATAATATTAATAATAATGTCATGTCTCTGTGTAGCATTTTGTAGTTCATAATCCAGTCAGAAATGATGGTATGAACACTGGGGAAAGAAAGGGAAGGGTTAAATAGGAATTGGAACTGATTAAATGTCTCTGTGTTCCTAGTACTGTGCTGCATTTCACAGTGCTCAGTAAACCACTCTCTGAGGTCAGATCAATTATCACCTCAATTTGGGATTGAGGAAAATCAAATCAATAGAGATATTAGGTGGCCTGACCAAGTCACAAATCTTATGCTGGTGGAGCCAGAAACTGAAGCAAGATTGGAGTTTCTCCCAAGTGGAAGCTCAGGCTGGAGGAGTCAGAAGGTGAAATCAGCTTCTGATTTGAGCAGAGCCCTGGAGAGGGCAGAGAGAGGACTGGGGACAGAGGGCAGGAAAAGGAGTCAGAGAGAAACAGGTGGGAAAGGAAAGGGATACAGACCGATTTCTACAGAAGCCAATACATTCTCCCAAAGAGCATTTGCCTCCCAGGGGAGGCCTGTCATTACAACTTGTTAGCACCTGGCACACTTTTTGCGGTCCAAAGATATTCTTCCCTATAATCACCAATTAGCACCTGCCACAGTCGTTTTCCTGGACAGTTGATGAGGATTGAGATTCAGCAGGTTGGAGATTTCACTAAAGCCCTGCGGTTAATAATGGTGATATTCAGAGCAGAACTAATAGCTCACACTTGGAATGGATTTCCTCTTTCAGATGACCAGATTCTCCCAGGACCTGTACAGTTTGATTTTCCTGTGCCCAAGCACTTGAACAAGCTATTGTTAGCCAGTAATAACTTGCGGAGCCCCCCCTGGCCAGAGATCAGAGCATTCCATCACTGAATAATCCAGCGGATTTATTTTATTATTTGGGGAATTTGTAAAAGGGCGATTCATTTTTTTCCTGGCTCTCAGGTGATTCTCTGAGCCATCCTTCTCAATATTGCCACAATGATTCCTGTTGCTGCAAGTTAGTCCATGTGAAGTCCCATGTAAAGGATCCAGATTGGTGAGACAGTTGCCAGACTGTGGGCTCTGCAGTGAAGGTGGTGCCCCTGGCAATATTGACTGAGATGCACTTGTCATCTCTTCCTTTATAGCTCAGGTCCATCATCAATTGTTGCAGAACAAACTATCCCAAACTTAGTGATATTAAAAGTCATCTTATTTCATGCTTAAGATAATCCGAAAGAACTAATACCTTACAAATAGGGAAAAAGAGGGTCAACTAGGTTCAAGAACTTGCCCCCACACAGTCAGTATATGGCATAGTCAGTTGGTAGTCAGTTACTATCTTTTAAATCTGCAGGTTACTGATATCAGACTTGAAGAAAGAGAACTCATCTCACTCTCATTCAGTTCTCAGTTTCCTGAGAAGAAGGTTCCTTATGCATCTGGCTCCTCCCTGATTGATGGATGTACAATTCTCAATGTTTCCACTACCCATTGACTCCACACTGAAATCTGGGCTCTGGAAAGCTCTGAGTCCTGTTCAGCACCATACTTTGCTAAAATGCATCCATCCTGTACTGTGCATCCCACTAGCTCACAGGCTCTGGCACCACAAGGTTAGCACCTAGTAAGAAAGTCCCTTTCTTGACCCCATCTCCAGGATCTGTTCATGCATACCCTCACAATCCTTTTCATCATCTCTGTGTTAGGAGTCTGGGCAATTCTGATGTGGATCAACTGAGTGGAGAAACAGGAACAAGTTCCATGGGGCTGGGAGCATGGCTCATCCTATCCATGAAAACAGGGAAGCCAAGAGCCTAAAGAGACAGAAGAGCAAGCATCCACTGGAGAACCAAGCTTCAGTGACCAGAGACCTCACATAAGGCATCCTGTCCAGAGGAGCAGATCCAGTGCCATGACTTGGTGAGGGGGAACTAGGGTCTAGGTAGCAGCACCTCCAATGCAAGTGAGGTTAGGGATGTGGGAAGGATTAAGGGAAGGCATTGTGAATAGGGGCACTGGAACCAGGCTGCCTGAGTTTGAAAACAAGCTCCATCACCTACTGTGCCTCAATATCCTCACCTGTAAAATGTGGTTAATGATGTTGCCCACCGATTGTTCCTATTGAGTCCCAGTGCATAGAAATGGCTTACCCATGGCAGTGCTCCATGCAGAGGAGTCATAAGTGTCACCAGCATTTTGATTATTTCCTACAACTCTGTTTCTCTCCTCTGAATGTACCAAACTGGTATACATAGACCACCACCACCCACCCCATATTTCCTGATTGTACAACTTCTGCTCATTTGCTTTTTATCTTTGCTTAAAACTCACTCTTCAACACCAAGTCACCTATTCCTCCTCTAGGAACAACCTGGGTTTTCCCATCAGATAGAACAAATCACTTCTTGGATCCAGCCCAGGGAAGCTACTGAGTCAGGATTTAAGTAATGGCTGTGAGTGTGAGTCCATTACTATAGATTCTGTTGAGGCCCCTTTTTTAATAGAAATATATGCTGCGTAGTGGATTCATATTGTCTGTGTGAAATAATAAAATAGATAAACTGGCAGATCAGAATATGTCTATATAAGCACAGATATAGTTAACATTATGCTATTAAAATGGAATCAGTTATATATCCATGCACACATGATGTCTTGTTAGAACTACAAGGCTGACTAACTGGTTGTCAGGAAATACAAAGAAAGAGGAAAGGAAAGAAGAAAGGAAGGAAGGTAGGAAGGAAGGAAGGAAGGAAGGAATAGAGGAAGGGAGGAGGAAGGGGGAGGAAGGGAGGGCAGGTGGACAAGTGAGATGCTAGTGCTTACTTGTTATGAGCACCAGTTCCTTAGTCCCTCAGTTGGTATGTATCTGTATCATGCTACAGAAGATGCTACTATGGAAGTTCCTTTGAACACTTGCCCTAAGGTGTCATGGATCTGATTCTGAGGGTCCTGAGTGAGCATTCATTTCCAAATATAGATTCCCTTTTGTTAGTTCACAGCCCCATCTGGAGCTTCTTATGTGAAATCTGAAACTGGTCCCTGTACTCAAAGAATGGAAAAAGACTGAAGAAAGGAAGCCTCTCCAGACTGGTAGGTGGCGGACTTATTACTCAAGAAAACTTACCTATGAGACTTGTCTTGGGTGGCGAGTAGATTCCCACACACATCCACCAAATCTTATGCTTATTAAAGAGCCCTATCTGGGTTCAGTCCATATACTGTGTAGGTATTCTCAGCACCACATCACATCACCATCTCAAGACTGTGTCCTTGGAACAGCCTCCGGGAGTGGGGAAGGCAAATGGAACCTACATTCCAAGGACAGGGGAAGGAGTGAGGAGCCTCTGAGTGCCCAGATCCAGCTCACTGGTCAACTGGCTGTCATGTTCTCTCAATGAGGTCTACTAGCACCTCTCCTATGGTGATCCAAAGGAGGCGTTTTGAGGTTGACAAACATATAATCTTTAATCTAGCCCACTGAGAGCTGTGCTAGCTACACCCACATCTCTCAGACATGAAAAGATTTCCTGATGCATGCTATACCTGGAGCAGGAATTAAAACAACCCTGCATCAGTTTCCTATTGCTGATATAACAAATTACCAGAAGTTTAGCAGCTTAAAACAATACAAATGTGTTTTGTATTATTCATTCTCTGGAATGAATATTCTATTCATTCTCTGGAAGTCAGAAGTCGAGCAGTGTCTAGCTTGCTAAAAAAAAATAGAAGAAAGAAAGAAAAGAAAGAAAGAAAGAAAGAAAGAAAGAAAGAAAGAAAGAAAGAAAGAAAGAAAGAAAGAAAAGAGAAAAGAAAGTTAGTTGTTGGCTGCACTGTGTCCTTCCTGAGGGTTTAAAGAGAGAAACTGTTTCCTTGCGTTTTCCAGTTTCTAGAGTTTGCCTGTGTTCCTTGGCTCCTGACCCTTATCTCCATCCTTCAAACCTCAAATCTTTCTGGCTCTGACCTCTGCTTCTTCTTTTTTTTTTTTTTTGAAGATTTTATTTAGTTATTTGTGAGAAAGAAAGAGAGAGAGAATGCACAGAGGAGGAGGATAAGAGACAAACAGACCCCCAGATGAGCAGGGAGCTCAATGTGGGGCTCTATCCCAGGACCCTGAGATCACGACCTGAGCTGAAGGCAGACACTTAACTGACTGAGTTACCCAAGTGCCCCTGACCTCTGCTTCTGTCATCCTATCTCTGTCTCTGACTCTGAGCCTCCTACTTTCCTCCTACAAGGACATTTGTGATTAAACCTTGGTGTGCCTGGTAATCCAAGATAATCTCCCCATCTCAAAATGCTTAACTTAACCACATCTGCAAAGTCCCTTTTGCCATGCAAGGTGATTCAGTCGCAGGCTATGGGGATTAGGACCTGGACAAGTATAGGGAGCCATTATCCTACCTACCATGGCCGCCTGTCATTCAGATGACCTGTTGTGTATCTCCAGCTAACTAGGCCAGACTACCCACCATATGCCAGAAACTGATCATCAGATTACATTTTCCACATCGCCAAACTCATTTTCATTTGCACAAGAGCAATGTGAAGCTAGCACTGTCATTTTCTGTGAAATTCAGGTACTGAGTCTCAGGAGAGTTGTCATTTCTCCAAAATCAGTGGCCCAAAGGTAAGAGGAATTCCTAGAATTTCAACAAATTTTGCGGTGATTTCAAATCCCACCTTCTTTCTATGTCACCTATTCTGCTTGACACAACACAAAAAAAAAAAAAAAATGTTCCAAAATAAGTGCAGAGTGAGTGCTTCTAAACTCAGCATGGCCCCACTCTCTCCATTCTCTGTGTCTGCTGAAAGTTTAAGAGTGGAGCCCACCATGGTTATCAGTGTCCTTGCTCCTTTTCACAGTCACAGTGTCAGTTCATGGTAGGTGCTTCAGAAATACTCGGCCCCTAAATAAACACTTGGGATAATAAACCCCCTCCAAAGATGCAGGTCAGAGGGCTGGACAAAGTAGAGTCCTCCAGTATCACTCTTCCCTAAACACCAGTGTCAAAATCATCAACAACCCCTCCTTGAGTCCCTGACACCCGTAACAGGCTGCTCTTGGCCAGCAGGAGATACCAAGGCATGTAAATGCCTTGCAGCTTACCATTGATTTGGGATAACACTGCAGGAGTCCTCAGATCCTGTGCAGGTGTGCTGCTGCTGGCGAGGTGAACCAGGAAAGCGTACTGGGAATGAGTATCGGATGGTCACTAATACCCAGAAATCCAACAGTGTCTGGATCGGTGGCTTAACAAGCTCCCTGTATGTCCCACAGGCTTCTAATGTAGGTGGTTGGACAACCACATCTTGAGAAATGCTCTTCCAGATGTTTCAACACACCTTGTCCCTGAGTTAGGAAGGGGCACTGTGGCTCTTCCTAGAGTAATCCACGCATTCACAGTGGTCTAGAAAAAAACAGAAAACAACCCAATGCTGCATTAATTGGTAGGAATACACTGAGCCCTCATCTGCCACCAAGGCCTCCCTCTGCAGCCCTATGAGAGGGGCTCTGATTTAGCAAGTGCAAGTTGAATAAGAGAACAGAAGTGGGGTGCCTGGGTGGCTCAGTGGGTTAAAGCCTCTGCCTTTGGCTCGGGTCATGGTCCCGGGGTCCTGGGATCAAGCCCCACATCGGGCTCTCTGCTCAGTGGGGAGCCTGCTTCCCCCCTCTCTCTCTCTCTACCTGCTTCTCTGCCTACTTGTGATCCCCAGCTTTCAAATAAATAAATAAAATCTTAAAAAAAAAAAGAAGAAAAGAAAAAGGAATAGCTTAGCAGATGTTCTAGCTAGCTCATTTCCAGGCCCAATATGTGTTATTTCCTATGCAATAAAGAGATTCTATCCTAGAAAATCTTTCCACCCTCCTTCCAAATATACACACCTACACACATGATTGCACACACACACATGCACAGACACAAAGCATCCATGCACACATGTGCACACGTAGATACACATGAAGCATGTACACACATGCATACCTGACCATGTATGCACACACATGGACACATGTACAGTGCTTTACATCATTAGACCTTTTCCTCAAATTCTCCTCAGTTAGCTTCATGAAAAGCCTCACCCAAAATTTTAGCGTCCCAATCACTACAAAACATCAGAACATGTGGGTTACCCTTGAAGTTCTCATAGGATACCTGAAAACTTATGTAACACATCACCAAAGCATTCAGAGAATAATGTAACCAATGTTATAAGAAAGGAGGGAGAGGAACCTATATTCATCAAATTACAGGTTATGTTTCTTGCTGAGATATGCATGTTCTTAATACTGAAGCAGATGTTAAAAGCCTGGAAATGTGAAGTGACCTCAGAAAAATAAAACACTGTGTTTTATTTTGTATATTGTGTATTTTTAAAAGCCAACAACTCTTCATTTTCTCTGCAAAACCTTTTTTTATGTAATGTCTTGTTTTGTTTTTCACTTTTCAGGAACTGTCTAATTCTACCTTCTCCACTGATCTCGGTTTATTGTTAAAAATAAGTGCTTTTCTTTAAAGTAACCTCCCACCTTTTGTACCATGCTTAGGAAAGAAAGAAGAAAGTTAGCTATAAAGAAAACAATGACCGCAGCTAGCGTGAGGTGGGAATGATTTAAAGTGTTTCCATCCAATTGAGAGGAAAACCTGTGGCCCTTTAAAGCTGAACTCTTGGAAGCTGCTTTACACATAATTGGAATCAGTGTGAATATCACATGCAGCAGAATGAGAAAATGTCACTAACTCGTCCTTCTTCGGTGAAGAAATGCTTGCCTTTCTGTTTTAAGGGCTTGAAAAAGACCAGTTGAGATGAGAGCAATTTTTTTTCCACGTTCTCTTATTTGTGAGTTCCATCTTCCTATGCCCCCATGGAAAGGAAGCCTCAACTCAGAAAAAATATATGGGATAGTATTGCCTCTCCTTTTCTTTATAAATGTCCATTCATGATATACCAGAGGATTCTCCTGCATTAATGAGAGTGTTGCTTACAACAGAAGCACATGGTACAGAATAAACAAGTGAGAACAAATGGCATTAGAGGTAATTCTGGGACTGAGGTTTGTTTGGGCCAAGAAAAAGAATGTTGACTACTCCTGAGTGAGAATCAAAAAGTTCTAAAACCCCAAGTGCTTCATGGTTCAGGTAGGGATATGAGACAGGTGGCTTGGGAGCCAGATTGCCTGAGTTCCATTTTGATTTGCTTAGGATTGCCAGATAAAATACAGAATGCCCAATTAAATGTGAATTTCAGATAAACAGTGAAGATTGTATGGGATATACTTACACTAAAACTTTATATGTTGTTCAAAATTTATGTGGCTAAATCTGGCAACTCCAATTTTGCCATTTATTTGCTGTCTTTTAGCCTTAGCCTTTCCATGTTTCAACTTTCTCTCAGGGATAATAATATTTCTAAATAGATGTAATAATGATGCCCATTTATAGGACTGTTAGGAAGATTAAATAAATTAATATTTCTTTTTTAAAAAGATTTTATTCATTTATTTGACAGAGATCACAAGTAAGCAGAGAGGCAGGCAGAGAGAGAGGAGGAAGCAGTCTCCCCGCTGAGCAGGGAGCCCGACGCGGGGCTCAATCCCAGGACCCTGAGATCACGACCTGAGCCGAAGGCAGAGGCTTTAACCCACTGAGCCACCCAGGTGCCCCAAGTAAATTAATATTTCTTACATGCTAGAATAGTACTTGACATATCATAGTACTGTGTCTATGTTTGTCACATAAAATAAATATATTTTAAAAAATATGATGTCAGACAGTCAAGTACAACCTCAAGCTCTACAAATTGATGCACCAGCTACTTTTCTCTCAGAGTCCTGCAGGCTGACTGACAGGTGAGGTGAATGGGGCTTCAGTGGATGGACCCAGCTTCATACCAACAAGCACTAGAAGTGAACACTGTGAAGCTGGATCCATGAGGTTTATGGAAATAGTTGGCCAGCCAGCTAGCCCATTCATTACACTATCAGAATGGTTTCTCCTGAATGAAAATATTTCTTAACATTTCGGAGGGAAAGGCAGAAAGTTGGTCTAGAAATTTGCTTGAGGTTTGCTCTTTTCAGGGTGAAAGTGGAAGAAGGAGAGAAAAGTAGAGATATTGTGGATTGAGATGGTGCCCATGGTCATTTTCCCTGGTTCTTCCACACTGAGTGAGTGGCTGCAGAGCCTCAAGTGGTTGGGGCTTTGAGGACCATGGTGTAGATGGAAGGAAGCAACATTTCAGACCTCTAACCTATTGTGCCAGCCACTATTGCAGCATTAATACATTCCTTTTCCTGAGCTCTGCCTTCAAATCAGCAAGATAGTTTGGTCCTCTCCTAGGAGTAGGTGAGGTAAGACTGGATAGTTGGGGTGTCAGTGCAGTGCCTTTGTTGAGGGGGATTGTAGTATCACAACCAAGAAGGACATGCCATGTGTAACAAGCTTGAGGGGACAGCAGGACAAATATAGGAAAGTGAGCAGCTTCCTCACTAGTTGGAGGACCACTGGCAAACTGAGATGGAGCCAGCAGCTGACAGAGACAAGCAAGCACTTGCAGCCTCAGTCTTGTGGAGTGGAGTGGAGGAGAGCACTGGGTTTGGCTCCTGCTCATGGGGCAGAGCAAGCTGTGGCCTTTCCTGACCAAATAGCTCACTCTGGGACTTGTATTTGTTATCTCGTTTTTGTCTTTCCATTGCTTCTGCCTTGGATGGTGCTTTTCTTTGGCCTTCTCTTTTACATTCTTGTCAATTTCTGTCAGTTCTGGGAGGAAGGAATGTCCTCACCCTGGTATCGGTGGTTACTCTCACCCTCACTCCATCTCCAAGTGTGGGATGAGTGGAAGGAAAGTCTCCAGTGATCAGATCTTAGGCCCTTCCAAGGTAGTGAGGATATCACACCAAGCAGTTTTCTCTAGGCTTCACTGGTTGGTGGTCCTCCATTCTGGTCCATTCACTTTTGCTGAGCCCAACAAGCATTTAATGAGCATCTACTACATGCTGGGCCCAGTGTCCAACCTGCAGACTCAATAGTATGTCACCTAATATTTATTGAACACTGACCATATGCCTAACCTATAGTGTTTCATAGACATCATTTCATTTCCTCACAAGAAATTTCTGTGGTATAATGATTAATCCTATTTTACTGAGCCCTATCTCATAGGAGCTCATGACTGAGGGGGAAACATCTAAGTACATTATAGTGTGAATATTATATTTAGTCAAAAGTCTGTTTTATCCCATTTACCTGATAGGCAGTCCCTGCTAGGTACTGGAGCAGATCAGACAGGCATGGTCTCCACGCACATTGCATATAGAGACATGCAGGAGGGAAATAGGTAAATCAGGACAGCAAAGAATGCTGTGGTAGCCCCTCCCGTGCTTTGTGGGAGGATCTCATAGGGCAGGGGCATCCCACCTAACCTAAGGATGAACTTTCCAGAGAAAGTAAGTGATCCAGTTTTCTATTACTGACTCCAACATTTCACAGCTTAAAACAACCACATATCACTATCTCGCACTACTTGATGGATTGATACACTAGGTGCCATGGGGAAATTCTCACTTGGAATCCCTCTGATCCTTGCCTGTCAGATGTTGGAAGAGCTGGAAATATCTGAGGTTTTGACAAGGCTGGATGTTGAGATGGCCTCCTTATTCAAAGATCTACTCCCTGGGTTGGGACAGTGGAGCATCTAGGGATGGCCAAGCATCCCTACCTTGATGTGACCTCTCTTTATGGCTAGCTTGGGATTCTTTCACCATGGTGGGCTCAGGGTCTCAGACGTCATCCATGGTGTCTGACTTCCTCCAGAACCAGTGTTCTAAGAGATCATTGTAGAAAGCATGGGGCTTCCTCTAGTCTAGGCTGGGAGGTCACCTGAAGATACTTTAGACACATTCTTTAGGTTATAAGTGAGTCCCAGACCAGCTCAAATTAAATGAACAACCCAGTACTCAGAAGGCATGAATGCAGAGGACTGGTTCATAGAGGAACCACGGAAACTAGCTGCCACAGGAAGGAATGGGGGCTATGACGCAAGTGATGATAGGAGAAACTATGTGGTCTTAATGAAATTGTAAAAGTTGTTAATTTGGGAAGCAAACAAAAAGTTATTACTACATAAAAGTAAAAGTTGTTATTACACATCCACTCCTTAGGTGACACTTCATACATATTTACATATGAATGTACTGTATATATAATTGAAATATATTTCTAATTATAACCATCTGATAAAGTGGGTATGTGGAGTGGAAACTCAGGTTCAGAGAACTTAAGTAACTATGCCCAAGGTCGCATTTCCATGAAGTGGCTGCTCTGTGATTTGAAATAAAGTGAGGTTGATTCTTGAGACACATTCAGAGGTCACTTCTGCTTAGACAATTAGCAGACTTTATACAGGAGGTGATTCCTTAATTCCGTTTTCAGAAATAAATTAGGAGCCTTTCAGACAAATGAGAAGAAGAAGAATTCCAAATAAATAATTACAAATAAAAAATGAAAACCTAGGTTTCCTAGGTTGAAATCCTGTTTTCTATTCAGCATTGCTAAAATATGAAGTGCGGGGCACAGAGACAGAAGCTTAGGACACACGAGAAGGCAAGGGAAGCTTGTGTGTATCAGGCCAAGTAACTTTATGCCATGGCAATAGAGAGTCACAGAATCATTTTAAGTAGATGAGTAGCAGCATACTTCAGTCCTCTTGGCCTTCCTAGACAGGTGTGAAGGTCTTGTTCTTGAAGGATCCATGTCCTTTTCTTGGCAGACAGAAGGACAGACCTCTGCAGCTGGTTATGTAGACTGAGCTCCTAGATGACAGGAAATGTATGTGGTCATCTCTATATCTCTGATCCTTAGCCCTAAGAATGCCACACATTGGTTAGCTAGTGAATGATAGAGGGATGGGCGGACAAATGATGGATAGATGGATGGGTGGATGCTTTAAATAAGCAAAAAGTGCCAGAACTTATAGCTCCTAAGAAAGAAACCTGCAGACAAAATTCAGCATTGTCCTTTCCTATGCAGCCAAGCAGAGCAATCACTGCCTCTGCCAAAAATAGTGCCTAACTGAGCTCATGGCCCAGACTTTATGGATCTATCTGATCTGACTTTCTGCTTGCATTGAGCCCTCTGGCCTGGATAGAACTGCTGGCTGCTAGCAACCTGCCTTGATGACTTACAGGCTTCCCACCCCACTTCCCTCTCTACTCAGATGTACAGCTCTGGTGGCTAACCACATTAGGCACTGCCGTGATCTGTGGATGAGTCCTTATCAAGTTGATACCCCAGTCCTGAGCGCTCTCTTCATCACCATCTAGTGGAGGTCTCAAGCTTAACACTCAATTCAGAAATTGTCTCCCGTACTGAGTTTTCCTAGCTGAGTCAATGGTACCAATCTGAGAGCTCACTAGGACGCTTCCTTTTTATTCACCATCACGTAAAATTGATCAGTGATTCAAGGCCATCTGGCCTTCTAAGCAGCTCTTAAGTACGCCCTCTCCTTGCCAATGATGCTGTCAACCCCCATGGCAGACTCTCATCATTTTACAGCAGACCTTCCACCAGTTTCTCTGCCTCCAGCTTGACTCCTCTGGTTTATCTCCACACTATCCCAAAAAAACCTTCTAAAATGCAGATTCTATATGTCAGTCTGAAATTTAATACCTTACTATTGTCCAGAAGTTCAAACACAGCATCATTTTGTTTCAGGTGTTCTGCTCTTTGTGTCCTATCACCTGCCACTCTCTCTATGCACATACCTGTTTACGTAGGTCACAGGCAAGTCCTCAGACACACCTCATTTCTGCTCCAGCCTGCCCTGCCTTTGAGCCTCTGTACATACTGGTCTCTCATTCCTTCTACCTGGAATATCCTTCCCTCTCTCAAATTCTGGGTGAATGCTAACTCCTTGTGAATGAGTCAATAGGTCACTCCTATTCAAGTGACCCCACAGCTCAGAAAGATTGCGACTTGCTCCCAGTCACATCCCCAGTGACTGAGGAAGATGCCAGCCCAGGTCTCTCAGACGCTCTGCTATCCCAGTCATGCTTATCTGGCTTGCTACTTAAATTCATGGAATATCCATATTAATTCACCATCTCCTTTTTCACATTAACCTTCTTCTAGCTTCACCAATGATACCAGTTTTTATTATTTACAGGTACTGTGAGCAATTTCTTCAGGGAAACACCCTGTCTGTAACACGACTTGCTATTCTCTTTTCCACCTTTCTTTGTCTTTGACAGTGGATATTTTTCTAAGCCCCACTTTACTGTGGGTATTAACAATATCCTATTTTTAGGAAATCACTTCTTAGGGTTCCTCTGATATACCAGAAGCTGCTCCTTGCACAATGCTTTTTCCATTATTAAGTCCTTGCAGCAGATGTAGGAGGGCAGGAGATAAGTAGTGGGTTGAGGGGCCAGTGAGAAGGCTTTAACTGAGCAACAAAAGAGAAGCTCAGGATGCATTCCTCCAATGCAGCATCCAGAACAAGAGAAGACATAGCGCTGACAAAATAAAAAACACTAAACTGTTCACTCACAGCCAGACACCGAGGAGAAAAATCTTAGTTTTACAGAGGGGTGAGGAGTAGACAGATATTCTACAAAGACACTTGGAAAAAGTTTCTGGGGACCCAAATAAGCTGGCATTTCCAATCTACCAAATAAACAAAGAAAAGCACAAATCCATAAAATTGCTTTAAGTAGGAGGTGGGACAATAGAAACATAAGTAGGTATTTAATTGAGCTATTTTCAAGCAGCTTTTCCTCTGTTTTTATATCTTACTCTCAAAAATCTGTGATTGCTTACAAGGATACACACTACAAAATCGTGAAATATAAATTTAAAAAGTACAGAGAAGTATTTGTGTCACACACAGATGCATCATAAATATTAATTTGAGTGAATGAATAAGTGAAGAATGAGGATTAACTAGCATAGGAGGTTAGGTGGTTTGTATGGGAGAGGAATAAACCACAGAGAAGGAAGGTTTAAGATGCTACGCTTGGGAATTGTTCAATGACCAGTTTGTCTTCCACTGTTTGGAAGGCCAACGTGGAAAGAGAAGGAGAACCCTGGATTCTAGCCCCAATTCTGCCACCAACCAATTTGGAGTTTTAATTGTGTCTTTTTTGAGAGTCTGCTTGTTCACAAGTGACAGGAGGCTTCCGTGATCTCCTAGAAGGCAGCAACCTGCCTCCCATCATCACTCTTTCCATTATGTACCACCCACAGTAAGCTTAGTAAACATTTGTGGGATGAATAATCTATACACGTTTTATGGGCAAACCTTCTAAGTGATCATTTTTGCATGTTTTACCTTTGCCCTCCCCCAGAATGATGCTACACAGAGTCTGGGCTGATCTCCACTTCAGGCAGGGCAGAAAAATGACCCACATAACCATCTCCAGGACTTGCACTTAAGAGACAATCCCTGGTGTTCTATGTATTCCTGCTTTTGTCTGCGAGCTGACATTTCCAAAGGTATGTGGTAAAAGAGCACTAGGATGAAGACTCTGGAGTCACAAAGTATTTTTCTGGGATGCTGGAGAGAAAACCCTTGAGAAAAATCAACCTTTTACTGTGATCACCCGAGTTTCTGATTCCTTTAAAAATATCCTCAGTGACCACCAGCCAAATACTCTTCCGGGGTACAGATGGAATGGAATTCCAGGGACATTTAATGCCCACCAATATTTGGTCTGAAAAGCTATCCTAGACAGAAGTACCTCATTCTATAGAACTGATGAATGTATACAAAAATCATCTAAATATGATACTCCCCATCCCCACAATATACTCTGGTTGAAAATTCTAAAGTCAAACTCAGAGATACATTCTTGTGGGAAAACTTTTTGTCTGGCAGCCATGATTATGCATACAAACAACTTCTTGATACACACACATCGGAAGAGAAAAGCATTTTCTAATAAATAATTAACAATACCCAAAGCTAACTGTTCAATATGAATGCAAAAGAGCTAGGCTTTTTAAAAATATTTGTCAGAAATGCTTAGAAATCTAAAAGGAATACAAACAAAGATGTTATCAATTCAACTAAGTGAAATATTTTGAATGATCTATTTCCCCAGAGTTGTTCTCAGCTCCCTTTCTTAGTCTCTGAAGCAAAGAACACAATGATTTATTTGGTGGTAGACTAGCACTCCATCAGGAACTAACTGAGATGAGATGCTTTTGGAAATGGCTACACAGTCATAGCTGGAGCAAAACACACACACATCAAATACACACTCTCACATGCATACCCATATTCTCAATTTGAGAGTATGGGAAAAATCTAGGTGTTATGTTCATTAGGAAAAGCCTTCAGAAAATGTAAAACAAAACAAAAAAAAAATCAGCTCACTTAAAAAGTTTATAGGAATTTTTTTCAGCCAGCCTCTGTGGGCAATGCTGAATGTGTGAAGACAGACATGTGAATAGCGCCAAAGCTTTTAAACTACAGCAGAGCAAATAGGAAGTGTGTAGAAGGGGGCAGAGAAGAAGGGGAAAGAAGCTGTGTGTTTAGACAGGAATGAGGGAAAGGATCGCCCACCATCAGTTGTCAGCCTGATGCCATGCAGATGAAAGTTCAAAAAGATAGAGACGTGTTAGTTTAGTTTCAAAGAGTATGGAAAAATAGATTGAAACATCAAGGATAATATTTGACATTTGAGAGGCTACAATGCACATATAGATTAGATAACATAAATGTATGTGCATATACATATACATTAACATATATGTTAGAAATCATACTGTATGCACAATTTTATATTTTGTGGTCTTTTTCACTTATTATATTATGTGCCTTATTATGTCATTAAATATTTTTGGAAAATAGAATTCTTAAGGACAGATCATATTTCTCCATATGGATATAATTTAATTTATTTAACCACTATCTTATTGTAGATCATCATTCCTGTTCCTATTTTTTTGTTATGATAAATAATATTTAATTAACATTCTTGTACAAAATAACTTATGGAGTATTTACCATTTAAAAGATATTTACATGAATAATGTCATTTCAATCATGTCCCTTAAAGCATTGTGTGATATTACTTAATACATCTTGGTGAGTGTATCTAATAACTTCCTTAGGACATAATCTCAGAATTTGCAAAACTCAATAAGATTATAAAACCATTTTAAGTCTTTTGAAGCATATGGCAAATTTCCCCCTCCAGAAAGACTACACCAATATGCATATCCTCTAGTGAATGAGATATCTATGTTGTTAAAATCTCACCAATATGGTATCCAATTTTTTAGCATTTCAAATTTGATTGAACAAATAATGACTTTCATAAACTCAACTGGCCACATGTATTCCTACTCTGTAAATTCACTTTTTCCATTCTAACAAGAGCTCCAGTTCTATATTACCCTGTTGATTTCTGGCACCTCTGATCCTCTGTGACTTTTAGTTATTTAATTGAATGATCTGTGCTGCAGCTTCCACATTTGTAAGTTGTTTAATAACAATGCCTGTGACGATTAATGCATAAACACTCATAAATTATGTATACCACTGCCTGGCACATGGTAAGAATTCAGCAAGTGCTCACACAATTAGCTGTCATTGGGGGAGCAGATTGCCTAAGTACTGTATGTGGTTACATGTTTGAACATCTTTTTATCTATTACATCATATGATCTTCTCAATTTCCCATGAAGTGAGCATGGCAGATAATGGTTCCTGGAAAAAATGAGAAAAAGAAAACTCAGAAGGTCAAAATATTTTACAGTTTGGTGACAGTCTTGAGGCTGAAACATAGGCCTCTTGAGGTTGTGCTTTCCACAATGGCAGACTAGATTATCTGGGACCAACCTGTGCAAAGAAAACCAATAGAAAGGTTGGATTCTATCTATCTATCTATCTATCTATCTATCAAACCCTATTTGAATACTCCAGAGGCCTACAAAGTTATAAAATATTTACCACCAAGATTTGGAAAAGAGGTGTCAAGAGAAGCAAGCTCAGTGTTTGGCATCACTATTCCTGTGTCAGTGTCGGTCATCTCAAAAATAGATGCCAGGAGTCCGAGAAGCTGAATGGGTCTTCATCAGCATCATGGGGCTGAAGGAGCCTGAACTGCCAAAGAGTATCTAGTGAACAGAAAAAGCTTGTAACTAGGACTTGTAAAAGCTAAATAGACATGCCCTCACAGAAAATAAACACCAACATTTGATTGTCCTTAGCATAGCTATTTACCAGGACAAACACAGTTTCTCTATGAGTAAAGATAACACTATTAAAAGCCTCAAATTATCTCTAAATGTTTTGAAATACAAGTTCCAGCCTTAAAACAAAAATAATGCATATTTAAAAAGTTTTAACTTAAAAACAGGAAACACAAGACATGCAGTATATTGGAGGGGTACTTGAGGAGATAGGGGATGAGAATATTAGAAAAGCGACAAAATACATCAAGGCTCAGACTGATAAATATAATTGTTATGGACTGAATATTTGTGTTGTTCCCACAAATGCATATGTTGAAGCTCTCACCTACAGTGTGAAAATACCTGGAGATGGGGCTTTCGGGAGGGAATTGTGTGTATGTAGAGCTCTCGTGATGTGATTATTAACCTTATAAGAAGAGACACCAGAAATCCCTCTGTTCCCCATGTGCAGACAGTGAGAAGACAGTCATCTGTGTGCCAGGAAAGGAGCTCTCAGCAAGAACTGAATCTTGGACCTCCTAGCCTCCAGAACCATGAGAAATAAATGTCTGCTGTTTAAGCCACTTTGTGGTATTTTGTTACAGCACCCAAACAGACAGACAATAAAAAAAGCCCAAGTCCAAGAATATCAAAATTAAGTTACTGAAAACCAAAGAGCAGAAGACATGATCATCACAGAGTAACAATAAAACTGAGAAATAATTTACTTATAGAAAGTCTAAAAGCCAGAAGACAATGGAAAACAGAATATGTTTAAATTTATGATGATAGAAAAGAAACTACCAAATAGGAATTCTATATCAAGCAAAATATCCTTGACAAAAAAAAAAAAGATGAAATAAAGGTGTTTTTACCAAGTGTTAAAGAAAAAAACAAAAACAGAATTTATTATGAGTTGACATGCACCAAAGGAAATACTAAAGGAAGTTCTTTAGACCAAATGAAAATTATGTCTGTTTGAAGTTCAGATCTGCAAGAAAGAGGGAAAATATTAAATAGGTAAATAAATATAAGTAATTCCTAAGAGCATAAAGTAGTAATAATAGTGAGTAACATAGAGAATATTAAAGTACACTAAAACAATGGCACAAAAGATGAAAGAGGGTGACTGTAGTTAAAATGTTCCAAGACTGTTACATTATCAAGAACATGGTAAAAAGAGGAAAGTTAATAAACAGTCCATTTCCATGTGTTAAAATTTTTATGTTATAATATCTAGAATAGCCTCTCCAAGAGCCAGACATCTGTGATGGGGGTTTCAACTGCCAGGTCAGGTCTGTGAGTTTCAGAACCTGAGTCAGAGACAGGGCAGAGTTTCCAGGGACCAGAGGCAACTAGGAGAGCCTGAGTTTCCAAGAGATTGAAGACAACTCACCTCTTAATAATTTAGCTTGAGAGTGCCCTACTTTTACTAGCAACATGTCTGAATGCAAATCCCAGCACAACAGCCCACCCGTTGCTGCTCTACAGACTCCACGGACATAGAAGATTGTCTATCCCAGAGATGGGACCCAAAATAGGAATCATATAGTATTTTGCAGAAAGTCAAAAGTTTGAATAAAAACTGAACTCAACAAACAAATAAACAGAAAAATTTAAAAAAAACTTAATCCATGTCAACAAAGTAAATAGAGGAAAACTGAATAGGATAGTATTCTCAGACAATAAGAAAAATAATCCAACCAAAAAGTCTACTAGAGATCATGAAAATTTAAATTATGTTTACTAAACAAAAATAACTGGAATGAAGAGTAAAATAAACTGAAAGCAAATAATGAGCTGTATACCTGAAGAATACTCCTTGAATACAGCATAAGCGGTAGAAATATGAAAAAAAAAACACAAAAATGAAAATAAATCAGACATTTCAATGTCCATCTAAAAGAAGTTTGGAAAGGGAAGAATAGAAATAAACCACTAATAAATGGAACAGTGATTGAGATCTCTATTTCTGATAATAAGCAGGAAAAACTTTCCCCTTATAAAACATGCAAAAATGCAAAAGTCTTCAATGAAATATAATTTAAAAAATTAAAATGGCTACATATCTTTGCAAAAGTGAAAGGAAGAGACTTTTGTTAAACCAAGCAAGGAGCTATTTGGCTGCCCTCCATTCATGCATTCTCTGTAATATGGACACTGGGCCACAGAAAAACACCACAGCAAAAGGCTTTGAGGTAGTACAAGGTGGAGTTTAGGGACTGGAATCATAGAATCAATACAGGCTCTGCAAATAACTTTAAATTCAGTGAATGGTGGAGAGCAGAAATTCCACTATTTGAAAATGGAAAATTTAAAATGAATAAATTTTAAAAAGATTTAATCTATCTCAAGCTGGACTGTAGATGTAGAAAAAATGTCTCCTTTGAGCTTTTCAAATCTCAGGTTTGGGGAAAGAAGTAAATTTCACATTCCTACATGATTAATCCAACGTCACTACAAATGAAGAGAACTTAAAGTACTCCTTGACATGTGCAAGTCTGGGGCAACGGGAAGAAGCAAAGCAGTGAACCCCTTCAGGGTAGCCAGCCTTCATGAATTTAAACAAACATACATGTAATCTGAAATGTGTCTGTGTGCAAGAAAATCACTGTAGTTATATATTAGCAGAAACAATTGGCCAAAGTTACAAATAATTGAATTATCAAGTATAGGACATAAAAAAGCATGTTTAAAATAACTAAAGAAATCATAAAAATAAAATCCAAACACTGAAAAAGGGAAAAAAATGCCCCAACAGTTGCACACAAACCAGAATAGTTTAGATTACAAAGAATGCCAAGATCAAGTTTGGTGACAGTGTAGCACAACTGGAACTCCATAATATCTTTGAAACATATGTTAAAGCTAAACATACACCAATTCTATAACCAAGGTGACTCTATCTTGCTCCCGGATATATACCCCCCTATAGAAATGTACAGAATATGCACCAGATGAAAGGACTAGAGTCCTTATATCATCACTATTCATAATAGCACCAATCCGCAACAAACTAAATTTCCTTTACCAGTAATAGGTATAAATAGCATATACTATATAAATAAATAGTATATACTACTATAAATAGTAGTATAATTACACCTAAGAATTCTTAATAGCAATGAAAAGTAATGGAGTATTGCTAAATGTTAGTGGCACGCTAAATCCCATAAAGATAACATTGAACGACAGAAGACAGATCCAAAAGACTGAATGCTGTATTGACTCCATTTGTTTGACATTGAGAAAGCGGCAAACATGCTAGATTATGTTAGACAAGAAGACAGTGATTACCTATAGGGCAGAGGGCAGAACGAGAGGGAGAGAGAGAATCTTAAGCAGGCCCCACACCTAGCACAGAGCCTGGTGTGGGGCTTGATATCACAACACTTAGATCATGACCTGAGCCAAAATCAAGAGTTGGACGCTTAACAGGCTGAGCCACCCAGATGCCCCTACCCTAGATTTTACATAGTGCATCTTAGCAGCAGTTCTAGCCAGTACTGTGAGATATGTAGTATCACAGTATTTTATATATATATATCATAATTTTAAATAGTTATATATAGCTACATGTATATAATAAAAATATTACTGTCAGTTTATAAATTAATCTGTATGTAAAATACAAGAGAATCCAAATACAAAGAATGTTCTCAACAAAATGGCAAAGAAGGCAGCTCCAAAGTCCTGATCTTCCTCAGAAATATTGAAAAACAAACAAATTATCCAAATCAACTTTGTCAGAACCCTGGAAAACAGGGAATGCTTTGCAGCAACCACATGAACACTCAATCAAGAAAAAAGGTAAATTGAAAATAATATGAAATCTTTTCTTGTTTTCATTTGTCTTTGGCCCACTTTTTTTTTATTAACATATAATGTATTATTTGCCCCAGGAGTACAGGTCTGTGAATCATCATTCTTACATAATTCACAGCACTCACCATAGCACATACTCTCCCCAGTGTCCATCACCCAGCCACCCTACCCTTCCCCCCAACCCCCTCCAGCAACCCTCAGTTTGTTTCCTGAGATTAAGAGTCTCTTATGGATTGTCTCCCTCCTGATCCCATCTTGTTTCATTTATTCTTTTCCTACCCCCCAAACCCCCCACATTGCATCTCCACTTCCTCAAACCCCCACCCCTCATATCAGAGAGATCATATGATAATTGTCTTTCTCTGATTGACTTATTTAGTTTAGCATAATACTATCTAATGCCATCCATGTCATTGCAAATTTTGCCTCACTTTTTCCCAGCTTGGTGACAATATTTTAGATGGCAGACCACATTCCCAGTGTGGGACCCTAGGTCTCAGTTTCAGAGGGAGCAGAATACATCTTATTCACAGTTTTTTCTGTTCATGTATTCTAACCTGTCTGGGAGCTACCTGAAGTACTGCCACATTGTGTGTTTCACTTACCTCAGAAGACTGTCAGGGTGAAAAAGCACTAGACATTGTTTGAAAACACTGTAGCGTGAACAATCCCACAACTCTCTGGGACAAAAAAATATAAAATAGACTATAAAACAAGGGATGAAAACTAGGGAAGAGTTTGGGAAATTAGGGCATACTGTATTACCTGTATGTACTGGGGATTTAGAAAGTTACACAGATTCCCAGGGCAGCATAGGTGTTGCAAATTACCTGAGAAGACCCTAATCTTTTACCTCTGGCTTATTGTTAGGCTCACTGTAGGAGGAATGAAGTAAAGGCTAAATCAGAGTTGGAAACACCCTGCCTAAGTATTAAAGAACTGTCACAACAGAAAAGCAATCTGAAAAAGTAGGGAAGAAGTGTTACTGTACTTTGTTTTATTATTATTATTATTATTAATATTATTATTATTATTATTTTAGCTGCAGGGGTTCAAGGAACTCTTGGAACATTAGCCAAGAAATTAAATAAAAATAAAAAACATTAGCTGAACACAAGCTAAAGGAACATAGACTTTAGTGACTGTACACATTAAGGAGTATCATCTTTGCAAAAAATAGTTTGGAAAGGTCACTAGACAAATGACCAACTGCAGACTTCAACAGTCAAAATCAGCAAAGCCAGGGGAAGAGGAAGAATCTAATTTCCTGAGGTATCATATCATACCATTCAATGTACAGTTTTCCACAACAACAAAAATAACTCATACCAAAAATGGAAATAAGGCCCATTCAAAGGAATAAAATAACTTGACAAAATATCCTTGGGTAAACCCAGATAGTAGACTTACTGGACAAATACTTTAAATCTACTGTCATAAATATGCTGGAAGACCAAAAGAAAGCTATAGAAAATAAATTAAAATAAAATAGAAAACAAAATAAAAGCAAAATTATGATATCAATAATGATATGACACTTATAAAAAGGAAACAAGTAGAAATTCTGGATCTGGAAAATGCAATAACTGAAAGGAAAAATCCATGAGAGTTTCCATAGCATATCTGAGCTGAGGAAAGAACCTGTGAATTTGAATGCAGAACAATTTGATATCCAGTCTGAGGAGAAAAAAAAACAAAACATGGTGTTTTCTAGAGTCAATATAAATTTAGATTTACCTTTCTTCCCCACATGTACTATATCCATTTCTGTACTTTCTTACTTCAATCTAAGAGTATTTCTCTTCAAATAACTTCTATAGAAATTCTTTTCACACAGATCAGGTTATAAATTGTCTATTTTTGTTTGTCTGAAGTGTATTTATATTACATTCCTTTTTGAGGAATATTTTATTGCATATAAAATTATATGTAGATACATATTTTAGGTTAACATTTTTGAAATGGTGTTTCATGTCTTGACCTTCATAATTTCTATCAAGACAGCTTATGCTTGTTCTTTAGACATCATGCAGTTTCCTGTATTTCATGTAAAGTTGTCTCCATGACTGACTGTTAGCATTCCTACTTCCATGTACCTAGTTCTATGTTCCTTTGCATTTATTTTCCTCAGAATTTATAAATCCTCTCAAATCTGGGGTTTTGTCTTTAAATAGTTTCGGCAAATTATTTTCTCTTACCTCCCCAAATATTGCTTCCACCCCATTGTCCCTCTCCGTCTGGCACTCTAGTCATGCATATAGTAGTCATTTTCACTGTGTCTCATGTGCCATTTATCATCTCTTCTGTATTTTCATTATTTTTTTCTCTCCATTTTTTAATTTGGTTATTTTTATGACTATTTTGTAGTTTTTTCAGTCTTCTCGTTAGCTATTTTTTTAAATTTGCTGTTATATTTGTATATTGGCTTCTTAATTTCATATGTTGTACTTTTCATCTCTGTAATTTCCATCTGCCTTCTAGTTTGTGAATTCCGAGTCTCTGTAGAAATTCTCTTACCTGCCACCCTATTTTGTAGAACATACTAATTTCAGTTATTTGCAAGCCTGCTTCTGACAATTTTGGTAACTGAGGTTTCATGTGTGCCTGTTTTTAATGGTCTTTTCCTCCCTCCTTTAAAAAAAATTTAGTGTAGAGTCCCATTATACCTAGTAATTTTAACTGAATGCCACACAGTATGTGTGATAAATTGCACATGTAACTCAAAGCTCAGGCTGATTCTATCTTCCCTCCACAATCTATTTTGGGTAACTGGCCTCAGTTCAGTCTTGTGTGAGCTTGTTTGAATGTGGGTTTCAGAGTTTTCTAAGAGCTGGCTCATATCTTTACTCTTACTACTGGTGTTCGCCCTTAATCCTCCTTCTGGAAGTTGGGATGTTTACCTGGACCCTTCTCTTAGGTGGATTTAGAACTTCTGTTTTTTTCCTCAGTCCAATGAGGCTGCTAAAATCTCTATCACCTCCCTACCCTCTAATCTATTGCTTTCCTCTTGTTTCTCAAGCCCTCTGCCTGAAAATGAGCAAATGATTTAAGAGCAGGACTAGGGAGATGGCTGTGCACATCTGGACTCATTTTCTTTTACTCTGGTATCTCATTCTATCCTCAACAGACTGACTTGGAGTCTGGGTGCTAGTTTAATTTCACAACTTCATGAGACTGCTCATGGCTCACATGAGTTTACCAATTGGTAGTCACTGATTTCTGTTTGGCTTCAGAGCCTCGCAGCCCCATGCCACGACTGTCAAATGTTTCAGTGGGAATCCCCTGGAATGTTGGACCCATCTCAATATATTTTCCTTCTTTCTCAGATCTTGGCCTTCTAAATCCTGGCTGGCTTAGTAGTCCTCTAATATCTTCAAAGAGACTTGGCTTTGTATTTTATTTACATTTTGTGGTTGTCCTTATTACAAGCACTCTGCTCTTACTGCAGAAGAAAAGTCCAAAGGTTACTTACAGACTCAAGCTCTTATGATCAATTCTCTGATAGTAGATGGATTCCCCCAAGTGTTCTGTGAAATGTCAGCTTCTTGCTTTACTTTAATGCCCAGAAAAGACAAAAACATTTTTCTCTCTGTGTGTTTGTTCCATGTAATTTTATCCCTGCCCATTTACCCAAGTAATTATTATTGTGCCTTCCATTATCTGTTAGTCTCTGATGATACAAAGGGCTGTAGTTCATACTTTCTTATAGGAAGAGTCATTGCTTATGTGGTTTCCAGACTGAAAACCACTCTTTCTGAAGAAACATGGATGTTATTATAACACTAAATCTTCCTTCATGGCTATAAAAGCTTAGCAGTGCTACTGTTTAATCATTGCACTTCTAGTAACATTAAAACTACACTCTATACTCCCTAACCCTAAGCTTGTCTAACTTACTGACAGAAATGGAGTCTCTGGAACTCCAAGCAGATCCCTTCTCTGAGGCCAAATACATATATCCCAGCCTCTAGGACTTTTAGACCCTATAACTATAACTGGGTACTACCTTCAGGTAAAGAAACTTGTATGTCCAAGTTTACGTCACCACCATGGAAGGTGATACAGGGAAATAAAGGCCTTGTCCTATGAAGAGTTATGTCAGCTTGAGAGCTTCCCATGGCATGGCTGTGGCCTTAGTTGAGACCACATTAAAGGACAGCTTAATTCTGACTTCTCACTTTATTTGAGGTTTGTCTTTGGTTAACACACCCCAAAAAATCTTTGGCATGGCACTCCCATCTATTTTCAGGGAAGTTATTCTAGGGCCTTAACTCAATCTTTGTTATAGTCTGTGGCTACTGCTCTTCCTGGTCCCCACGGTAGCTTGGTGTCTCTTCCTATAATGTCATCTTCAACCATAGACAGATGACTTCCAATTGCTTCGACGTGGCCTGACTGCTCAGGGGCAATTTGGGTCAAAGAAGGAAAAAAAAAGTTAGTAAGGAAATCATGGCATGCCCACCTAAGCTAATTTTTAATCAGCTCAGCTCTGGAGTTTACAAGATAAACACAGTAGACTGAACAACAGGGATTAATTGAAGCTAAATGTCTATTTACCAGCTTTGATAATGAGCCTATTATAAAAACAGGCACACAAGAGTATGTGGACTGAGCAGACAGACTGTTCAGGATAGACTGGTAGAAGTTTCCATCTTGCTCTCTCTAATGATTTCTGGGCTCAAAAGAGCACTAATTATAATTGATTTGATTTACTCTTACCTTCTGGAAATCACGAGATTAAGGCATGCCACTGGAGGAAAATATAGAGCAAGATTTCACTGCAGAGAAAACTTAAAAGTAAAAGGTAACCAAAATACTAACAATTAACCAGTTGACTAAAAATAGCTGCAACTTTCAGGTATTTGGTATATTACAACTCTGACAAAGAGCAATTGGTTTTCATTGATTCTATGCAAGCAACTTGAACAGAAGAAAAGTTAAATTCATTGCAAACTTTGTTGGAAATCTCTGGACATATTGATTAATGGTTGATTTGGGAAGAAGTCAATATCTCTATAGGTACAGGATTTATCTTTAATCAGCTTGTAAAATGTTCTTTTGAGTTAAATGCCAAGTGACCTATATTACACAACCTGCTTCAGTTTCCTTCAGTATTTCTTAAAAAAAATAAAATAAAAAAGACTTGCATTCAGTATGAACACTTTTAAATCTATATTCTGATACAAATTTAAATTCTATTACCTCAGAGCTTGACATATTCAATCTGTTTTTGAGAGCTACATTTTAAAATGTTCAGTATTATTTACAACTGATCAGGAAAACTAATATATTTGTAAATAAATTCTTCATAAGACTAAAGTTCAAAGAGGGAATAATTGATTTTGAAGGTAGTAAAGATGAGCAGCTTAAGAAGACTTTACCACAGAGACTTGTGGAAGTCAGGGAGGCTTATCTGGAGAGTCTTCATCTCTCACTAGAACTAAGGTCCATGAAGATAAAGACATTTTGTCTGTCACTTAACACTAGTACTTTGTACATATAAGGTTTCCATATATGATTGGATTAATACAAGAGAGGTTGGATTAAATCTACATGACTACTTCTCTCTAGCAGTGAAAGAGGAAAAAAATGCATTCAACCTGTTTAAAACAGTGGAAAAAAATTTTCATAGGAAGTGCATAGAGCTCTTATATGTTCAACATCCTATCCATGGCAATGAAAACCATAACAGGAAAAATGTTGTAGGATTCCTACAGCTGGTAAAGCCAACAGTAGTAATCACAGTGAAAGATTATTTGTGGAACATATTCTGATAACACTGGTTTAAGATGGGAGAATAAAGATATCTTCTTAGAAATGCACTTGGATGCAAGAAAAAGAACAGTTAAAGATCATTACAATTAAAATAGGAAATACCTAAAATGCTAAGAAGAAAGGTGAAGAAAGCATGCCAAATACTATAAATATTGACCCAGGATGATACAGGCTATCTAATGAAAATATTGGTCTCTTCTCATCTATAAAAGGATTAGAAGTCTGGGAGTATATGGCTGGCTCAGTTGGCAGAGCATGTGACTCTTGATCTTCTGGCTGTGAGTTCAAGTCACACATTGGGTGCAGAGATTATTAAAAAAAGAAAAAAAAAGACTATGAGTCTGAAAAATGTATTTTATACCCCAGGGAACAAAATAATAATTCCTCTTTGAATGGAAACAGAAAAACAAAAGATTAAATTTCTCAACAATTTCACAGAGCATCCCTGAACTCACATTATAGAATGGCATATTACGTGGAGCTAGACAAGAGGGTATCAGATATTTAGGGGGGAAATCACTGTTCACATGGATGGAGGAAAAACTGTGGATGGTAAAAAAGTATGCAGCTATTGGATCTTTGTCGAGCAAGAGACTTGAAGATTAAATTACACACACACACTCACACATCAAACACACAAACACACACAACCCCTTTTCTCAGCACTTTATAATTATTCTGCAGAAGTCAAGCATGAGGGCAAATGAGCTTTTAATGGACAATCAAGTGTCTATCAAATTGCTGAATTTCTATAACAAATATTTCTATTATCTTTGTAAGACCACATATTTTCAAAAACTTAGTCCATTAAGATTTATTTGTCTTAGTTTGTATCCACTGCCTCCTTCCTCCACTATCGTTAAGATATGAGTGAGAATTTAAAAGAAAATATTAGCATACCAATTAAAAATATTCAAAGAAAACAAAAAGGGAAAGAAAACACCACCTGGACAATTAATAAATATACCCCAGACCTATTACACAATCTACATAATGAAAATTATGATTGCTATTTCTCTATGAAATCAAATAAATATTATATGGCCTCTACGAAGAAAGAACTAAAGAAAAGATATAAGATCTTTGATAAAAAATATAAAACAGCAAGATAATACAGACAGTGAGTTGTGAATATATAGTTATTAAGATTCCAGGAAGATGCTGGGAATGGTAAGACAGTTTTCTAATTTCCCTGATTCCTCTAACACACAAACACACAGAAACCAAAGCAAGCTAAGTAAAAACACAAAGACAACATACACAATAAAATATGATAAAAAGGTATCCTAAAGATCCTGAAAGAATAGCAAGAAAAAAAAAAAAACACCCAAAAAACCCATGCTCAGAAAGACAACAGGGCTTATCATGACCATGAGAACAGGCAAACACCAAAAGTGACAAGCATTTGCTGCCAAATATAACAACCAGACTAAGAGGAGCAGCCAAACTTAGAAGAAGCCTGAAGTGTCAATTCAGATTCCTGCTGGAGAACCTTTATACTAGAGCAATATAGGTTTTAAGGAATCTTCAAAATTATAAACTAAACCCATGTCAGGATAGATCTCCCCTATGAGGAAAACTGCTGGGGATAGAGCCAATATTAAATAATAGAAACAAATAAAAAAATAAAGAAGATTCAAATATAATTAAGAATGGAAACAGAGAAAGTGTGACTCAGATAGCATGAAACTATACTCTTTCTCTTTATGAAACAATAGAATCAGGATTTCCAGAGAAATAAAGCTATAAAAATTATCCTGATGCATTTCTCTCTTGGAAGATATAGGACATTTTAATAGAATGGAAACACCCCCAGAAAGATATGCCTACAAAGACAATGAAGAGAAATTAAGAGAGAGATAGGCAACATAAATTACAATCAGAAAATACTAAAAAATTAGGCAATTAAGTGAAAGGCTGATTTAAAAAGGGAGGTGATAGAATTTTGGAAAGTGACAAAAAGAGAAATACATCATTTCAGAAGTAAGTAACAAAAAGAATACAAGAACAAGATAAACAAGCATAACAAAATTATTTTGTGATAGATGAAATTATTTATTTTTTAAAAAGAAATGAAGTGGAAACAAAAAGAATTCAACATAAAATGATAGATATTGAAAAGTGGCCAGTCAGGGGCGCCTGGGTGGCTCAGTGGGTTAAGCCACTGCCTTCAGCTTAGGTCATGATCTCAAGGTCCTGGGATCAAGCCCTGCATTGGGCTCTCTGCTCAGCGGGGAGCCTGCTTTTCCCTCTCTCTCTGCCTACCGCTCTGCCTACTTGTGATCTCTGTCAAATGAATAAATAAAATCTTAAAAAAAAAAAAAAGAAAAGAAAAAAAAGAAAAGAGGCCAGTGAAATCCAATGTGCATGGATCTGGTGTTCCCAAAGAAAAAAACAGAAGCAATGAATAAAACAAAAACTAAAAATAGAACTGAAGACAACTTTTCTGAATTAAAATATTACTTGAATCTATATAGTAGAATAGCATGCCATATATCTGTGGAAATCTGCCCAAAACAAACACTAAGACACAGTAAAGTAAAATCATTGTAACCTAAACAAAGAAAGCATCTTTTGGCGAATGACCAGATAACTTGTAAGAGAAAGAAACTTGTGTGGCAATCAGATTTTTTTTTCAAAGATTTCATCCATTTATTTGACAGACAGAGATCACAGGTAGGCAGAGAGGCAGCCAGAGAGAGAGGAAGGGAAGCAGGCTCCCTGCTGAGCAAAGAGTTGGATGTGGGGCTCAGTACCAGGACCCTGGGACCATGACCTGAGCCAAAGGAAGAAGCTTTAACCCACTGAGCCACCCAGGCACCCCAGCAATCAGATTTTTTGATAGGAACATTTTGTATCACAGAATATCTAAGATGGTCAAGGAAAAATATATAAGCAAGTGTGTTAATATCCCTTCAAACTGTTCAAGCACAAAAGTCACAGGCACAGTTTTATTTCTATATAAGAATACAGGGAATACTGCTTTCATGGTTCTTTCTTGAAGAATCTAAAGAATGAGTTTCAGACAAGTTAAATGACTAAAATTACATCATAAATTAAACATAAAATACATATTTCCCCGTGGATATAACTTATGATATAAGGAATACAATAGAGGACATACTGACAATATACTTTGTCAATGAGGATTTAATTTAAATATCAAAAATAAGTGGGAGTGATTGACCAGAATAATGGAATAATGACCTCAGTGAAGTGCTTTCCCAGAAAAACAATGAAAAAAAGTTAGAAAAACAAAATTAACCATTAGCCATTTCAGAACTCTAGAAATTATCCAAAGCCACAGAAAGTTGAAAATTATTTATTTAGGACAAATTACTAAACCCGGATAACACAGCAGGATATGTAACCTTTTAAGTTGGGACTATACTCACATCCCTTCATCCTGCTATTCTTGCAGCCAACCAAGATGACTGACTTCCTAAATTCCATTAAAAGCACCATCTTCAGAACTCAAAGAACATGTTTTCTGAACTTCCAGCCTCCAGGAAAATCTCTGTTCCCAGGTGGTGTGGCTATTCAATTCAACTCAAGGCTCAGCTCATGGGAGGAAAAAAGCCCTACCTTTAGGTTATTACCTAAGTCATATCAATCCTTTGACAGTATTGTAGCTGCCTAAGATTATGATTTGATTTGCTTGTGGCAAACAAGAGCTTAGCCAGGCACATACAAGGAAATGGTAGAGAGCAAAATAACCATAGGGAACTTGAAAAGCTCTGATATATTCCTAGAAATCAAGATCTGTGCACATGCACAAGACTCTGCACATGCCCAAGAAAAACTTGGTGAAAGACCCCACTCTCTTTTGGTTGAACTTGAAGCCTTGCACATGAAAGAAATGAAAGCCAAGTCTATCTTGTAAACTGCCTAAAGTTTGAAGGTGTGCCTTCTTACAAAAATCCCCTTAGCAAAGGGGAAGACAGATAGGCAGAACATTTAAGGAAATAAAAAGAATTATAAGGGAATACCATAAACAACTGTATACCAACAAGTTAAATAACATGAACAAATTCCTAGAAACAAGCTAGTGAAACTGACTCAAGAAATAATGAGTACTCTAATTTTCTACTCCATAATGAGTAGAAAGATTGAATTAGTAATTAAAATACTTCCTATAGGAAAAAGCACAGACCCATATGGTGAATGAGCCATTTCAAATTAATTTTACCAACATTTAAACAATCAATACAAATAATTCACTAACTCTTCATAAAGTAAAAGAAAGAGGGAGCCCTTTCTAATTTATTCGATAAGGTCAGTATTATTCTAATACCAAAGTCAGATAAAGACATTATAGAACAACAGTAGCATATAGTCTTTTATTAATATATAGGTTCACAACTACTCAACAAAATACTAGCAAAATGAACCCAGCAATATAAAAGAGAATTTCATGATCATTTCATGATCATTCATTTCATGATGACCATCTGGGATTTATCTCAAGAATTAAAAGTCGAGGGGCACCTGGGTGGCTCAATGGGTTGAGCCCCTGCCTTCAGCTCAGGTCATGATCTCAGGGTCCTGTGATAGAGCCCCTCATCAAACTCTCTGCTCAGTGGGAGGCCTGCTCCCCCCCAACTCTGCCTGTGTCTCTGCCTACTTGTGATCTCTCTCTCTCTCTGTCAAATAAATAAATAAAATCTTCAAAAAAAATTGAATTCAAAGTTGAATTAATATCCCAAAACAAATCGATGCAATATACCATATTAATAAAGGACAAACACCCAATGATTATCTCAATTGATACCAAAAAAGGCATTTGGAAAAAATATGAAACATTTTACTGAAAAAAAAAAAAAACATGCAAGAAAACTAGTGACAGAAGGAATCTTCCTTAATCTGATACACAACATCTAGAAAAATTCACAGCTAGTATAATATTTAAGGGAGAAAGACAGAATACTTTCCCACTAAGATCAGGAAAAAGAGAAGGACTTCTGCCACTTCTATTTAATGATGAACTGATGGCTCTAGCCTAGACACTTAAGAAAGAAAAAAAAAATTTTTTTTAAATCCAAGTTGGAAAAGAAGTAAAACTATATTTCTTTACAGATGTCATAATCCTATATCTAAAAATTCCTAAGACAGCCACTAAGACACTATTGGAACAAGTAAAACAGGCCGGTAGGTTGAAGAATACAAGATCAATATATATATATCAATTAAGGACCATATGTGGCATAGTCGCTTAAGTGTCTGACTTTTGGTTCCAGATCGGATCATGATCTCAGCATTGTGAGATTGAGCCCTGCATAGGGCTCTGTGGTCAAGTGAGGAGTCTGCTTAAAACTCTCTCTACATCTCCCCTCACACTCATGCTTGCTCTCTTTCTCTCATTCCCTCAAATAAATAAAAAAGAACAATTATATGTTTTTTAAAGATTTTATTTATTTATTTGACAGAGAGAGAGAGAGAGATCACAAGTAGGCAGAGAGGCAGGCAGAGAGAAAGGAGGAAGCAGGCTCCCTGCTGAGCAGAGATTCCCGATGCAGGGCTCTATCCCAGGACCCTGGGATCATGACCCAAGCTGAAGGCAGAGGCTTAACCCACTGAGCCACCCAGGTGCTCCCAATTATACTTTTATATATTACCAACTTTTATAGAAAAGTGAAATGAATGAACCTATGAAATTTGTAATAACATTGAAAACAATAAAATACCCTAGGAATATTTTTTTTAAGTCTAAGACTTGTACATTGAATATCACAAAACATTGTTGAAAGAAATTTAAAAGATTTAAATAAAGAGAATGACTTCTCATGTTCATAGAGCAGAAAACAATAATATTATTAAGAAAGCAATATTCCCCAGATTTATCTATAGATTCAATGCAATTTCTGTCAAAAGCCTAATCAGTCATTTTGCAGAAATTATAAAAGCTGATCCTAAAATTTATATGGAAATGGAAGAAACTAAGTCAGCCAAAAACAATCTTGAAAAGAAGTAACAAATTTGGAGGATTCACATTGTCTGGTATAAAGCTATACTATGGAATGCTTTTCCAACTTTTTGTGTCTTCTTCAATTTCTTTCATAAAGTGTTCTGTAGTTCCTTGAGTACAGATGAAAAAGCATTCAATGCTCATGGATCAGAAGAGTAAACATTGTTAAAATGTCTAAATCGCCCAGAGCAATTTATATTTTCAACGCCACCCCAATCAAAATTCCACCGGCATTTTTCAAAGTGCTGGAACAAACAATCTTAAAATTTGTATGGAACTAAAAAAGACCCTGAATTTCTACAGAAAATGTTGAAAAAGAAAAAGCTGGGGGCATCACCTTGCCTGATTTCAAGCTTTACTACAAAGCTGTGATCACCAAGACAAAAATGGTACTGGCACAAAATCAGACACATAGACCAGTGAAACAGAGTAGAGATCCAGATAGGGACCTGCAATTCTATGGCCAAATAATCTTCAACAAAGCAAGAAAAAATATACAGTGTAAAAAAGACAGTCTCTTCAATAAATGGTGCTGGGAAAATTGGACAGCTATGTATAGAGGAATGAAACTCGACCATTCTCTTACACCATACACAAAGATAAACTTGAAATGGATAAAGACCTCAACATGAGGCAGAAATCTATCAGAATCCTAGAAAAGAACATAGGCAGTAACCTTTTCCACATCAGCCACAGCAACTTCTTTCAAGATATGTCTTCAAAGGCAAAGGAAACTGAACTGAAAATGAACTTTTGGGACTTCATCAAGACCAAAAGCTCTGCACAGCAAAGGAAACAGTCAACAAAACAAAGAGGTAACCCACAGAATGGGAGAAGATATTTGCAAATGACACTACAGACAAAGGGTTGATATCCAAGACATATAAAGAACTCCTCAAACTCAATGCTCAAAAAACAGATAATCATGCCAAAAACTGGGCAGAAGACATGAACAGACACTTCTCCAATGAAAGCATACAAATGGCTAACAGACAGATGAAAAAATGTTCATCATCCTTAGCCATCAGGGAAATTCAAATCAAAACTACATTGCGATACCACCTTGCACCAGTTAGAATGGCCAAAATTAACAAGACAGGAAACAACAAGACAGGAAATAATATTTCTCCAAATAAGGATTTGGAGAAAGGGGAGCCCTCTTACACTCTTGGTGGGAATGTAAGTTGGTGCAACAACTTTGGAAAACAGCATGGAGATTCCTTAAGAAATTAAAAAGAGCTTCCCTATGACCCTGCAATTGCACTACTGGGAATTTACCCCAAAGATACAGATGCAGTAAAAGTACATACCCTGATGTTCATAGCAGCAATGGCCACAATTGCCAAACTGTGGAAAGAGCCAAGATGCTTTTCAACAGACAAATGGATAAAGAAGATATGGTTCATATATAAAACGGAATATTATGCCTCCATCAGAAAGGATTAATACCCAACATTTTATCAACATGGACGGGACTGCAGGAGATTTTGCTGAGTGAAGTAAGTCAAGCAGAGAGAGTCAATTATCATATGGTTTCACCTACTTGTGGAACATAAGGAATAACATGGAGGATATTAGGAGAAGGAAAGGAAAACTGAATTGGAGAAAATTGGATGGGGAAACAAAGCATGAGATATTGTGGACTCTGAGAAACAAACTGAGGTTTTTGGAAGGGTGGGGAGCTTAGATAAGCCTGGTGGTGGGCACTTATTGCATGGAGCATGGGGTGTAGTGCATAAACAATGAATCTTGGAATGCTGAGAAAAATAAAATAAAATTTAATAAATAAATAAATAAATACTATAGTATGGTACTTGCATAAGGATAAATACATATATCAATGCAATACAATTGAGAGTCCATAAATAAGCCCCCTCATTTACGGTCAATTGATTTTTTTGCACACATCTCAAGACAATTCAATGTGGGCATTGTAGGCTTTTCAACAAATGTTGATTAGACAACTGAACATCCACATGCAAAAGAATGAAAGTGGACCCCTCCTTCAACCACACATAAGTAATTGATTAAAAATGAGTCACAGACTTAAATGTTAAAATTTTTTTAATTCCTAAAAGAAATCATAGGATTATCATAGCTTTGGGTTAGGCAATGACTTCTTAGATGTGACACCAAAAGTAAAAGCATCAAAAGAAAAAAAGAGATAACTTGGACTTCATTAAAACTAAAAGTTTTTGTGATTCAAAGGACATTGTCAGAAAAGTTAAAAAATGTCACATGAAATAAAAGGAAATATTTGCAAATTATATATGTGTATGTATACAAAGTGACTTGTTTGTGTCTTTATGTTTTTATAATATTTTTTAAAGATTTTATTTGTTTATTTGACACAATGAGAGAGGGAGCACAAGTAGGCAGAGCAGCAGGCAGAGGGAGAAGGAGAAGCAAGCTCTCCACTGAGCAGAGAGCCCAATACAGTGCTCAATCCCAAGACTGACCTAAGCCAAAGGCAGATGCTTAATGACTGAGCAACCCAGGCGCCCCTTGTTTGTGTCTTTGAAGAACTCTTACAGCTCAGTAACAAAAAATAGAAAACCCAATTAAATATAGGTAAAATCATTTCATATGACATGTCTCCAAAGATGATCATATGAATAAAGCCAATACACACTTGAAAATATGCTTGAAGTCATTAGTCATCAGGGAAATTCAAATGAAAACCACAATGAGATACCACTTCACACTACTTGGGTGACTTAAAAAAAAACCTGGAATTAAATATTCCTCTTCCCTTTACTAATATGAACTATATCTCAAAAATAATCAAATATTAATTAAGAGAAGTTTTTTGTTTATTAAAATATCCCATCAAATAAACAAAAAAGAAATGATAGAGTAGGAATATTGATAATTAGAATCTCTAATCAATTAATGTATCTAGGCAATGATTATCAATGGCTACCAATATCATAAAAAGAGAGAAAACCAGACATTCCTAGTGGAAAGACCATGCAACTCTCTAAAAGTAGATTTGTAAAAATAAAATTCAATGTAAATTTAGTAAATTCTTCATATTTTAGCACAAACTAATAGGAAAGACAGGGTACAAAGGAATGGGAAAAATGACAGCAGATGTCACAGTTTCCAGATTAATTCTATCCATGCTTTACCTAATAGATCCCTTCAGTACTTTCAGATATTTTCTAGAAATAAGTACCAAAAATTCCTAAATAATATTTTCAAAACCATCATACTATGGATACAAAAATGTGACAAAAAATAGCACAGTGACATAGAATGATAAATGACATAGACAAATTCACTAACAAATGTCACTGTAAATGTCCTAAGTAATGTATTAACAAGCAATCTTGCAGGACATCAATACAGGAATATATAGCCACCAAATGCTTTGGAAATATATATCATAGTAGCAGAAAAGCCATGCATGCTTTTGTAGCTGCTGGCCAAAGGATATTCAATAAAATTAAATATCCATTCTGGATTTTAAAGTGAAAATAAGGATCTTAATAAAGTACCAATGATAGAGCTGAAATCTCAAACATTAGGCTTAGTGATGAAACACTAAAAGCACCCCTATTAAAATCAGGAATAAAATAAGGTTGGACATTCTTCCCATGATCTTTATTATTCTAGAGGTCCTAGCCAGTGCAAGTAAGCAAGAGAAAGAAATATTAGGCATAAAACTGGAAAAGATTCAAAATTATTGTCATTTGCCAAAAATAATAGAGCATATCTAGAAAACCCACAAGAGCTAGCTGAACACAATTAAGAACTAAAAAAGAACACAGTAAAGTGGTTGATTATAAAATCAAAATATAAAATTCAATAGCTCACAACTATAAAAAATCAGCCACTTAGAAAACATAATGAGAAAAATACTTTAGCTATAATATCAACAAAGAATAAAAATATAAGCATCAAAGAGGAATATGCTAGTGTTCTATGAAGATAAATTATAAATGCTAGTGAAAGTTGTAAAAAAAATGTTTTAATGAGTGGAAAAACATTCTCTATTTTTGAGGGGGAAAGTCAATATTAAAAGGCAATCAAGACTCTTTAAATCTATAAATAAATCTATAAAGCTTTCAAAACTATATAGCTCTGCAATGTATCTTTATATGATATTGGCATTTTAGATGGGGAGGAGAGGTAGTAGAATCAGACAAGTTAATCCAACAGTAGATATGGAAAAGTAAAGTTAAAAGTGTACCCAGAATAATTCTGAAGATGATTATTACAAGGTGTTGTAATTATAATCTAAATATTGGTACATGAACAGAAGACAGATATCAATGAAATGGAAAGGAGAGTTCAAAAATAAGTTAAAACATAGTATAAGATATGGTGTTTAAGTCAAAGCATTTGAACAAAGTGAATAACTTGATAAATGGTGTTTGGACAAATGGCTAACCTTCTGGAAAGTAATACGAGATGGGTCCCTACCTCATTCTTTGTAGCAAAATTATTTTTATAGGAATCAGAATTTTAAAAAAGAAACTATAAAATATTAGAACAAACATGAAAGAATTTCAAAAATAATATCATCCAAATTAATCTATAAGGTAAGTCTAAGACTAAAAATTCATCAAGATTTTCAAAGATGGTGGAGAAGTAGCAGGCTGAGACAACATCAGGTAGCAGGAGATCAGCTAGATAGCTTATCAAACCATCGCAAACATCTACAAATCCAACAGGAGATCAAAGAGAAGAGCAACAATTCTAGAAACAGAAAATCAACCACTTTCTGAAAGGTAGGACCCACAGAGAAGTGAATCCAAAGCAATGGGAAGATAGACCGTGGGGGGAGGTGCTGGCACCTGGCAAGCAGCAGGACAATGGAGCACAAAATCAGGACTTTTAAAAGTCTGCTCCACTGAGGGACATCACTCCAGAGGCTAAAGGGTGAAGCCCACACGGGATGAGCATGGCCCCAGGTTCCACGGGTCACAGAAGGATCGGGGGAGTCTGAGTATCATAGAGTTCTCAGGTATTAGAGTGGGGAAGCTGGATACAGAGACAGAGCTGAGGAGTGAGCTCTCAACTCGGGGTTACCTTGAACCATAATCTGTGGCACAGGCCACTGCTCTGTGAGGGAGGTCCCCACAAGATCTGGGGAGACACTCCCTGGGGGAGCTCAGGGATCTGCGGGGTTCAGAGACTGCAGGCAGATGTGTGTGCCAGAGTCAGAGACACTTGGTCACAGGCTGGGTGAGCTCAGAGTGCAGCCGGAGGCTAGGGAGATGGGAGTGATTGAGCACTTTTCTCTGAGGGTGCACTAAGAAGGGGGACCCGGAGCTCTTGGCTCCACTGGGCCGGAGATTGGGAGGTCATCATTTTCATTCCCATCCTCAGGAACTCAAACTCCTGAAAGCAAACCAAAGCAGATTACTTAGCCTGGCCCCTGGTAAGGGCGGTGCAATTCCGCCTCAGACAAAGATACTTGAGAATCACTACAACAGGACCCTCCCCCAGAAGATCAACAAGAGATCCAGCCAAGACCAAGTTCACTTACCAAGGAGAAGAGCGGAATTCCAGAGGAGGAGAAAGCAAAACATGGAATTCATGGCTTTCTCCCCATGATTCTTTAGTCTTGCAGTTAATTAATTTTTTTAATTTTATTTTTGTTTCTTCTGCTAATTTTTTTAACTTTTACCCTTTCCTCTTTTAACGTTTTTTAACTAGTTTATCTTAACACTACCTTTCATTAAATAATAATAATAATAATCTTTTTTGAACCTTCATTATTATAGTCATATTTTATCCTTCATTGTATCTAACTTTATTTTTTGTATACACATAGGGATTTTTCTTCTAAAAAAATTGGGGTACATTCTTCTAAAGATCAAAATATACCCTAAATCTAGCTCTGGGCTTGTTCTAGTCTCCAGCCCTAGCAAATTCTCTCCACTTTCTTTTTCTTTATTCTCCCAACCAACTTACTTTGTCAACTCCTTTTTTAGAAATTTAAAAATGAAAAAAAAAATTTTCATCTTTATAGTCATAATCCATCCCTTGTGTGTTTACACTTATATATGTTATTCATGTTTTAAAATTTTGGAATTTTGGGAGGTAGTTTCTTCTAAGAGACCAAAATACTCCCAAAATTAAGTGGGTGACCCTGTATTAGTCACCAGTCTAAAATATATATATATATATATATATATATATATATATATAATTTTTTTTTCTTTTTTTATATTTTTTATATTTTTTCGATATTTGTTTTCTTTTTTTAAATTTCAATTTTCTGAACTTTTTATCCCTTTCAACCCCCCCCCCCCATGACTTGGAGTCTCTTCTGATATGGTTAAAGCATATTTTCCTGGGGTCTTTGTATTTTATTTGCTCCTTCATATATTCTTATCTGGACAAAATGACAAGGTGGAAAAACTCACCACAAAAAAAAGAACAAGAGTCAGTACTGAAAACTAGGGACCTAATCAATACGGACATTGGTAATATGTCAGATTTAGAGTTCAGAATGACTATTCTCAAGGTTCTAGACAGGCTCAAAAAAGGCATGGAAGATATTAGGGAAACCCTCTCCAGAAAGATAAAAGCCCTTTCTGGAGAAATAAAAGAACTAAAATCTAACCAAGTTGAAATCAAAAAAGCTATTAATGAGGTGCAATCAAAAATGGAGGCTCTCACTGCTAGGATAAATGAGGCAGAAGAAAGAATTAGCAATATAGAAGACTAAATGACAGAGAATAAAGAAGCTGAGCAAAAGAGGGACAAACAGCTCCTGGACCACGAGGGGAGAATTCGAGAGATAAGTGACACCATAAGATGAAACAACGTTAGAATAATTGGGATTCCAGAGGAAGAAGAAAGAGAGGGGGGAGCAGAAGGTATATTGGAGAGAATTACTTTAGAGAATTTCCCTAATATGGCAAAGGGAACAAGCATCAAAATCCAGGAGGTGCAGAGAACCCCCCTCAAAATCAATAAGAATAGGTCCACACCCCATCACCTAATAGTAAAATTTACAAGTCTTAGTGACAAAGAGAAAATCCTGAAAGCAGTCCGGGAAAAGAAGTCTGTAACATACAATGGTAAAAATATTAGATTGGCAGCAGACTTAGGCACAGAGACCTGGGAGGCCAGAGAACTGGCATGATATATTCAGAGCACTAAATGAGAAAAAACATGCAGCCAAGAATACTATATCCAGCTAGGCTATCATTAAAAATAGAAGAAGAGACAAAAAGCTTCCAGGACAAACAAAAACTGAAAGAATTTGCAAACACCAAACCAGCTCTACAGGAATTATTGAAAGGGTCCTCTAAGCAAAGAAAGAGCCTAAAAGTAGTAGATCAGAAAGGAACAGAGACAATATACAGTAGTAGTCACCTTACAGGCACTACAATAGCACTAAATTCATATCTCTCAATAGTTAGCCTGAATGTAAATGGGCTAAATGTCCCAATCAAAAGACACAGGGTATCAGAATGGATAAAAAAAACAAAACACATCAATATGCTGCCTACAAGAAACTCATTTTAGACCTGAAGAGACCTCCAGATTTAAAGTGAGGGGGTGGAAAACAATTTACCATGCTAATGGACATCAGAAGAAAGTTGGGGTGGCAATCCTTATATCAGATCAAATAGATTTTAAGCCAAAGACTATAATAAGAGATGAAGAAGGACACTATATCATACTCAAAGGATCTGTCCAGCAAGAAGTTCTAACAATTTTAAATATCTATGCCCCTAACATGGGAGCAGACAACTATATAAACCAATTAATAACAGAATCAAAGAAACACATCAACAATAATACAATAATAGTAGGGGACTTTAACACTCCCCTCACTGAAATGGACAGATCATCCAAGCAAAAGATCAACAAGGAACTAAAGGCCTTAAATGACACACTGGACCAGATGGACATCACAGATATATTCAGAATATTCCATCCCAAAGCAACAGAATACACATTCTTCTCCAGTGCACATGGAACATTCTTCAGAATAGATCACATCCTGGGTCACAAATCAGGTCTCAACCGGTACCAAAAGATTGGGATCATTCCCTGCATATTTTCAGACCACAATGCTCTGAAGCTAGAAGCCTATCACAAGAGGAAATTTGGAAAGAACCCAAATACATGGAGACTAAACAGCATCCTTCTAAAGAATGAGTGGGTCAACCAGGAAATTAAAGAAGAATTGAAACAATTCATGGAAACAAATGATAATGAAAACACAACAGTTAAAAATCTGTGAGACACAGCAAAGTCAGTCCTGAGAGGAAAATATATAGTGATACAGACCTTTCTCAAGAAACAAGAAAGGTCTCAAATACATGATCTAACCCTACACATAAAGGAGCTGGAGAAAGAACGACAAAGAAAACCTAAACCCAGCAGGAAAAGAGAAATCATAAAGATCAGAGCAGAAATCAATGAAATAGAAACAAAAAAAAAATAGAACAAATCAACGAAATCTGGAGACGATTCTTTGAAAGAATTAATAAGATTGATTAAGCCCTGGCCAGACTTATCAAAAAGAAAAGAGAAAGGACCCAAATAAATAAAATCATGAATGAAAGAGGGGAGATCACAACCAACACCAAAGAAATACAAACAATTATAAGAACATACTATAAGCAACTCTACGCCAACAAATTCAACAATCTGGAAGAAATGGATGCATTCCTAGAGATATATAAACTACCACAACTGAACCAGGGATAAATAGAAAACCTGAACTGACCCATAACCAGTAAGGAGATTGAAACAGTCATCAAAAATCTCCAAACAAACAAAAGCTCAGGGCCAGACGGCTTCTGAGGGGAATTCTACCAAACATTTAAAGAAGAATTAATTCCTATTCTTCTGAAACTGTTCCAAAAAATAGAAATGGAAGGAAAACTTCCAAACTCATTTTATGAGGCCAGCATCACCTTGATCCCAAAACCAGACAAGGATCCCATCAAAAAAGAGAATTACACACTAATATCCTTGATGAACACAGATGTGAAAATTCTCACCAAAATACTAGACAATAGGATCCAACAGTACATTAAAAGGATTATTCACCATGACCAAGTGGGATTTATTCCAGGGCTGCAAGTTTGGTTCAACATCCGCAAATCAATCAATGTGATACAACACATTAATAAAAGAAAGAACAAGAACCATATGATACTCTCCATAGATGCCGAAAAAGCATTTGACAAAGTACAGTATCCCTTCCTGATCAAAACTCTTCAAAGTGTAGGGATAGAGGGCACATACCTCAATATTATCAAAGCCATCTATGAAAAACCCACCACAAATATCATTCTCAATGGAGAAAAACTGAAAGCTTTTCTGCTAAGGTCAGGAACATGGCAGGAATGTCCATTATCACCACTGCTATTTAACATAGTACTAGAAGTCCTAGCCTCAGCAATCAGACAGCAAAAAGAAATTAAAGGCATCCAAATAGGCAAAGAAGTCAAACTATCACTCTTTGCAGATGATATGATACTATATGTGGAAAACTCAAAAGACTCCACTCCCAAACTGCTAGAACTTGTACAGGAATTCAGTAAAGTATCAGGATATAAAATCAGTGCAGAGAAATCAGTTGCATTTCTTTACACCAATAAGAAGACAGAAGAAAGAGAAATTAAGGAGTCAGTCCCATTTACAATTGCACCCAAAACCATAAGATACATAGAAATAAACCTAACCAAAGAGACAAAGAATCTATACTCAGAAAACTATAAAGTATTCATGAAAGAAATTGAGGAAGACACAAAGAAATGGAAAAACGTTCCATGCTCATGAATTGGAAAAACAAATATTGTGAAAATGTCTCTGCTACCTAAAGCAATCTACACATTTAATGCAACCCCTATCAAAATCCCATCCAATATGTTTTAAAAAAATAAAAATTAAAAAAAATCCCATCCATTTATTTTCAAAGAAATGGAACAAATAATACTAAAATTTATATGGAACCAGAAAAGACCTTGAATAGCCAAAAGGAATATTGAAAAAGAAAGCCAAAGTTGGTAGCATCACAATTCTGGACTTCAAGCTCTATTACAAAGCTGTCATCATCAAGACAGTATGGTATTGGCACAAAAACAGACAGATCAATGGAACAGAATAGAGAGCCCAGAAATAGACCCTCAACTCTATGGTCAACTAATCTTCGACAAAGCAGGAAGGAATGTCCAATGGAAAAAAGACAGCCTCTACAATAAATGGTGTTGGGAAAATTGGACAGCCACATGCAGAAAAATGAAATTGGACCATTTCCTTACACCACACATGAAAATAGACTCAAAATGGATGAAGGACCTCAATGGGAGAAAGCAATCCATCAAAATCCTTGAGGAGAACATAGGCAGCAACCTCTTCAACCTCAGCCACAGTAACTGCTTCCAAGGAACATTGCCAAAGGGAAGGGAAGCAAGGGCAAAAATGAACTATTGGGATTTCATCAAGATCAAAAGCTTTTACACAGCAAAGGAAACAGTTAACAAAACCAAAAGACAACTGACAGAATGGGAGAAGATATTTGCAAATGACATATCAGATAAAGGGCTAGTTCCAAAATCTATGAAGAACTTATCAAACTCAACACCCAAAGAACAAATAATCCAATCAAGAAATGGGCAGAGGACATGAACAGACATTTCTGCAAAGAAGACATCCAGATGGCCAACAGACACATGAAAAAATGCTCCACATCACTTGGCATCAGGGAAATACAAATCAAAACCACAATGAGATACCACCTCACACCAGGCAGAATGGCTAAAATTAACAAGTCAGGAAATGACAGATGCTGGCGAGGATGTGGAGAAAGGGGAACCCTCCTACACTGTTGGTGGGAATGTAAGCTGGTGCAGCCACTCTGGAAAACCGCATGGAGGTTCCTCAAAAAGTTGAAAATAGAGCTACTCTATGACCCAGCAATCGCACTACTGGGTATTTACCCTAAAGATACAAATGTAGTCATCCGAAGGGGCATGTGCACCAAAATGTGTATAGCAGCAATGTCCACAATAGCCAAACTATGGAAAGAACCTAGATGTCCATCAACAGATGAATGGATCAAGAAGATGTGGTATATATATACAATAGAATACTATGCACCCCTCAAAAGAAACGAAATCTTGCCATTTGTGATGACATGGATGGAACTAGAGGGTATTATGCTTAGCGAAATAAGTCAATCAGAGAAAGACAACTATCATATGATCTCCCTGTTTTGAGTAAGTAGAGATGCAACATGGGGGGCTTGGGGGGTAGGAAAATAATAAATGAAACAAGATGGGATATGGAGGGAGACAAACCATAAGAGACTCTTAATCTCACAAAACAAACTGAGGGTTGATGGCCGGGGAGAGGGAGAGGGTGGTGGGTTTATAGACATTGGGCAAGGTATGTGCTATGTATGGTGAGTGCTGTGAAGTGTGTACACCTGGCGATTCACAGACCTGTCCCCCCGGAGCTAATAATACATTACATGTTTATAAAAAAAATTAAAAATTAAAAAAAATTCATCAAGATTTTCCATGAAATTTGACTCCTAACATTCTTAAAAAACATAACATGCTTAAGAAAGGCACAGAAATTTTAAATGAATTTAAAAGGTAGCCCAACCTGTCCCACCAGGTAGTAAAAATAAAGTTCACATCCTCTACGCATGTTTCCCCTTCTTTATAAACAAATACTCATTCTATAAATACTGTATTTATCCTCTTTGACCTTAATCTTTCTATAAAATAAGGTTAATAACATATTTCCTAGTATAATTCACAGGTTTTTTTTTCCCCAGTTATATGTGAAACAACAACAAAAAAATATGTAACCCCTTTGAAAGTACATGTTTTCTGTCCTTGTTGTGGTATTTGTTTAAGAGTAATTGAAGTGTAACTGTTTATTATCCCTAGAAAGAGCACACTAATTAGTTGTTAGCTTCATGATATCTCAAGCAGGGTCTAAGCACATGTCCTGTTGAATTCCATTGACAGGAAGTGATAAAAAGACCCATAGCTAAACCAGAGTCTTCTTTCTGTAAACACATACTCCCCTGTTAAAAAGAGAGCCTGTTGCACGGTTCCTGCCTGTAGTCTTTATTTCCCCCAGTGCTTTGTTGACAAATGAGATAATGTTTGACATTAACTAGCAATGAAATATGCCTTCCAGTGTTAGGGTGACATGTTTGACCCTCTCTGTTTTAGCAATGCATATTACTGAAGGCCTCTTCAGGACATTTTACCTCAAAATGAATTTTTTTGTTGTTAAAGAGGAAGAGAATGCATTGAGCAGATTTATGAGCCTTGCCTGTCCGCCTCAGAAACTAGGTGTTTTGACATAATCTCCAAGAAATGCCTTGGGTATTGAATTAACTCAACTGCAAGAGGCAATCACATTGGACAGCAGAGCTTAATTCATTTTATCTGCCCCTATCAATGCTTTATCCAGCCTGCTTTAGCATCTGAGGGGACTGCTATGATTGGGTGAAAACTGTCCAGGCATGCATTCATTGACTCATTCATTCAATATTCACTGAGCACAAAATAAATCAGACATTGTTCTCAGTACTGGGGACACAGAAGTAAACCAATCAGGCAAAAATTACTACTTTCAAAGAGCTTACATTCTAATATGACCAAAGGTGTCACATTAATTGTATGCATGTGATTAATACTAGAAGCATGCCAATGAAAAGTAAGCCTAGATCTTCACAGACAAGGTGTATAGTGTGGAAACAAGTTTGTGCAACCTGAGTAAGCAGTTATCCATGTGATCCCTTCTTTGATGAGGACTTATGTTAGGTACCTTATTGGGTGTATAATATTGTGGTAGATAAATACTTATTTACTTCTTGTCATGCCATTTCATTCTGACAATATTGCCTGACAATTCTGGCAATAATACAGCTACTTGGTGCACTCACTTTTTGGATAAGGAGTCTGAGGTCCATTGCACAAGGTGCCATGCTACAAGGGGATAAAATCAGAGACAGCCTCAGGTCTCCCTGCTTCATATCTGTGTTCTGATCCATGCTGTTAGATGCTGTGCCTCACATGATGTTTTTAGAGACTTTGGGGAAGCAAAGATGAATATGCCATGGTCCTTGTCCTAGAGTGGTTTACAATCTAGCATGGAAACAAAGCATCAGTACGTTTAATTGCAAGGCAGTACCATATATATTTTTTAATAATGAAAACATTTAAATCTAGATAACCAAAAAAAAAAAAAAACTACAAAGTTCACATTATAAAAGAAGGCACGTGAGAGCATATGCTGTGTCTCAAGTAACTGTGATTGGTCATGAAGGCTCCATACTGTAGCTCATGTGCTCCTTAATCCACTGAGAAGTCTGCCCAGTAGAAAGACTGTACCTACATTTTGGTTTTGGTTTTGGTTTGGTTTGGTTTGGTTTGGTTCAGTTGATCAGAGTTGGAGTTGTCATAAACATAATTTCAAGCAGAAAGCAGAAGCCCTGGTCTCCCTCCCTTTTTTTTTTTTAAGATTTTATTTCTTTATTTGACAGAGAGAGAGATCACAAGTAGGTGGAGAGGAAAAGAGAGAGAGGAGGAAGCAGGATCCCTGCTGAGCAGAGATCTCGATGCAGGGCTTGATCCCAGGACCCTGAGATCATGACCTGAGCCGAAGGCAGAGACTTTAACCCACTGAGCCACCCAGGCGCCCTCTCCCTCCCTTTCTCACAGCACTCTTTCTGGTCTTCCAGAAAATCCCTATAACCTCTTGTCCACTCTGTAATAGCCATGATAGTCAAGATTTTGTGCAATATCAGCTTCCTTCAGAAGCTGGGCTGCTTGGGACTATGTTGGGCTGTAAAAGGGAAGTCTTCTCTCCTATTGAGGCTCACTGCTGTCAGAATCAAAGCACCAGTGCCAGGCACAATGCAGTGTGCATGAGGGGCTTGGATGAATGTGTGATGAGGTAAATCAACCCTCCATAAATGGCCAGAGAAACAGCAGCCTCTGGGATCAGTGAAAGAAATTTCCATTCTCATCCTGAGAATAGAAATTAATTTTATTTTTGACCATCTCAAGAGGAGTTTTGTCTTATCCCCTTCCATCTCTTAAGATGTTACAAAATAGCTTGGGGAGAAGGGTCTCTCCTGAGGAGGAAATAATTCATGGGATTCTTGTTTCCTGTCCTTATGAAATCCTGAGGGCCTCAGGGATGAAGCTAACAATTTGAGTTTGGTTCTTCAAGGTCTGTTTCAATCATGGAACTATAGAAAACCAAGTCCAAACACTCATACTAATGTTTAATCTGCCTGGCATTTGTGTTTCAGGTCAAACAGCTAATGTATTGTAGAAGAGAAACTATACCCTGAAGTTGGTGGTGCAAGGGATTATCTGGAATCCAATAGAAGTTTGCATCTCTGAGATACCCCTGCATCATCTTCATGTCACCTGCCTCTTCCTTTCCTCTCTCTTCTCAGGCACACAGACCTAAGGGCCTTCATGTTGAATCACAGATATTCTCACTGCTGTGCCCTATTCCAGCCATGTCACTTCACAAATGGATTATGTCAGTAGCTCCTCACTGTTCCTCTGTCCCCAGCCTCCAATACATCAGTCATCTCTATACCCCATTGCTTCCCTACTTCCCTTCCAATGCTTAAAATAATCTTGAGATTGAAAAAAAGAAAAGTCCTGGGGGACCTTGATCTGTATTGCTTCCCTATCCCAAAATTCTTCATCCTTCATCTCACCAGGATATGGTACCAAGCCCCAAGATGTGAAGCTGCCACCTCCCTTCTGTCTAGTCCCATCAGAGCACAGTGCTTCTCAATTCTCCATGCCCTCCTGACTTGCCAAGGAGCAGAAGCCAAAAGCAGGGCCCCAGCTGGCTCCCATCCCTCGCTTTCCTAGCTCCAACCCTCTACCATAGCTCAGAGTTTCCTTGGTCTCAACATAGATGAACACATGACATGAACTGTCTTTTTAAATCCTGTTTGTCTTATGTCCTATCATCATGGCCTTTGTATCCTAAATAATAGCCTGAGAACTTTGTTACTTTATGCGAAGGTTTGCTTTAGACCAGTCCCTCCTGGGTATAATGGTTCTGAAGAGGGCAATCATGGAAGAAAGCAGAAGGGCTGATGAATGTCCTAATTCCCCAAATTATTGGGAAACTGTTCTCCTCTTAATATGAGGAAAGGGGTATCCCTAATATGGGATACTTTGGACCAGAATATGTCACTAGAAAAAAAAATGTCTGATTGTACAAGTAGGTATGAATATGTCAAGTCATTAATATCAGGTTCCATGCAGCAAATTGCTTGTCATGCTTCATTTACACTTGTTTATGACTAAACAGGAGTATTTGCAGAGACACCCATAAATATAGTTTACACAGCTCTCTGGAAGCTCTCATCTCCTGGCTTGCAAAGTGTCTGACAGAGTTGCAGAACCCAGGCTGATTCTGAAGGCGGAACAGAGTGGGAGGGAGAGAAAGAAGGGCAGAGGAAGGAAAGAAGGGAAAAGAAAAAAAAATAGTATTATGGCCAAGCAGGAGCTATAAAAATGTGAGCCCAAGGCAAGCTTGGATTTATGGATTTAGACAATTCTGTTAAACTAAATGAGAGTTAATACGTTATAAATCTTTCTACTTCTTAGTGGTTCTGCCGAAATTCATTTACAGTAATTGGGACTAAGAGGAAACATAATGGCCATGCTGATTAGTATATAGCCATGGTCACTGCTGACATAAGAATGTGGCTGGTCTGCATTTGGAAGGACACATATTGATGGACACATGCTGTCACAGGTACATTCTGACCATAAGTTGGGTGGAGTATGTGTGCCTGCATTGCCTGCTTGCATTGCTTTTCTGCGTCTTCTTTGCTTAGAAATCTCACCTGGGTGAGGTCAGCTGCCCTACCTCTGGCCTGATCCATGAACTCTACTGCTGTTTCTTCAACTGCTGGTGGGCAGATAGATGCCCTTGATTATAGCACCCTGCTGGGGAAATGTGCCTTAGGCCTTCTTTGGCTGTTCCTAACTCCCTTCACAGCCATCCATCTTTGTCTATCTCTGAATCAGGATCAGCCATTCAGATAAGTCCTTCAGATTGCCATAAATCATGTCCAATCTTGTGTAACCAGTGTATTAGGCAACCTGTAGCCAATGGAGCCCAAACTGGTTGGTAAACACCCTATTTTCTCTAAAACTACTTTCAACCAGGCTCTGTCATATTCTCTTCTTGTCCTCCAAAGACATTTTGTGTAGAACCTTACATCTCAGTCACTTCTGATTATTGCAAGCTAATACAGTTTAAAATTGTAATCTTATTTTGAATGACAAGTTTTCCTTTCTCTTAAGCCAGGCATTAGAATCCAAAAATGCAGAATGGGGTGGAGGTATGGTTGATATTTTTTCACTTGTCCCCCCCCTCCCCCCGCTGGAGGCTGAGAGAACTGTCAGGAGTCATCCAACGTCACTGCTAGGGGTGAGGAATATCCGCGTCTCTCCTTGGCTCATCTATCTCTATCCACTGGAGGCTGCTGCTATATAGAGGACACTAAGGATGGCATGCATGGTCTTGGGTCTTGTTCATCTATATCCCAACTGCTTCCATTGCTGACAACTCCTTTTGGTCCTTGCCAGTGGTCTAGATCCTCAATACCCATGGATTTAGGACCTTCACCTGCTTGGTGGCTTCCTAGTCATCCTCATGGATTCTGCCTTCCTATTCTCCATGCTCCTTTATGTATAGTTGGTGCTATCAGTGTTCCTCTATATCCCCTTGCTCATCCATTCCAAACACACTGGTTTATTCCTGTATATATGTAATGGTAACTTTCATCTTTCACAAACTGTTCTTCCCCAGCTTGGAATAGTCTGTCTTTCTTCTCCCCAGTCTCCGTCCTAATTGTCTTTCAGACCAAGCACAAACCTGCTTCTCTGGAAAGGCTGGTAATTTTCCTTGACCATCCTGTCCACCATTTTGGCATCACTTATCCCCTGAATCCATAAAGCATTTCCATTTGATTAGTTGTTATGTTGTGCTATATTTGTCAGCTTGCCCATCTTCCCAACTAAATCGTGCTTTCCTTGAAGGCATGGACCAAACATGTTTAAATGCTCCTGTTTAAATATGTCCATGCAGGCACTTACTATTTACTTGTTGAATGAATAAACAAATAAATGACTCCAGTAGACTCAGAATGAAAGCTTGCACTCAGCATTCTGGTCCCTTAAAATGGGGGATAACATTGAAGTAGGACAAGGATGGACCCAGGCAGTCAGTGTGACCAGGTAAAATGAGCTGAGTGTAAGCAAAGAGGAGTGGTGGGGGCTGTGGACACAATAGGAAGTGAGAACTATTTACAGAGGCAGCCACTATTTAACTCTGGTCAAGTGCTTCTTGAGGAAACGTGGCCCCACATTTGCAAGATCTGATGTTCCAAGAGCAGACATAAATTGAAATTATAAGATAAGTTTTCTGGATTTTAAAAAACAGATGCCCCCTTGGAGGCTAAATCTAACCTCTACATGTTCAGTCTGTGACTATAATTTTTAAAACATCAAATAGTTGAGCAGACAAATAATAGTAGCCTATAGTGAGACTAGCCTCACATGGTGGTGGAGACAGCTGGCCACTCTCTGTTAAAGTACTTTAGAGTATTCTGTGAGGCCTGGCCTACCTCCCAACAACATATGTGACATCTAAAACCAACAGCTCTGAGTTCTTGACTTGGGTTTTCTATAATAATACCTTATATTAAGGGGCTATGGTTCATATATACAATGAAATTTATTACACTTCTATCAAAAAGGATGAATACCCAACTTTATATCAACATGGACATGGACAGTACTGGAGGAGATTATGCTGAGTGAAATAAGTCAAGCAGAGAAGTCAATTATCATATGGTTTCACTTATTTGTGGAGCATAAGGAATAACATGGAAGACATTAGAAGAAGGAAAGGAAAAGTGAATTGGGGGAAATCGGAGCGGGGGATGAAGCATGAGAGACTGTGGAATCTGAGAAACAAACTGAGGGTTTCAGAAGGGGGGGGGCTATGTGAGCCTGGTGGTGGGTATTAAGGAGGGCACTTATTGCATGGAGCACGGGGTATGGTGCATAAACAATGCATCTTGGAACACTGAAAAAATAAAATAAAATTTTAAAAAAATAAAAAATCATACCTTATATTATATACATAGACACTTAACTCTTTCACATCTTGCTTCATTTCATTTCTTATTAGATTACAGATAACTGACATAGAGAAAAGGATTTTCACTATAGCCCACAAAGTGCTAAATGTCAGCCCCTTTTGAGGAGTGTGACCATTGGTACCTCCTCCCATGGATAGATCAGCAAGGTTTTCTCTCTGGCTATGACAAGCTGGATAAGAAGTGGCAAATGATTTGGGACCAAAGAGGACATAAAAAAAACAGAGTATGGTGTGAGGCTCACCCAGGTGCCCCTCCCAACCCAATTAGATGTTACTTTTTAGAAAGTGTGAAAGTGTTGTCCATCCAGATAAGACAGCAGGACCCAACCCGCATCTAATTCCAAGGGTAGGCAAAATGGCCAGTCCACTAGAGTTGCAGTAGAATCTTAACCCAGGGTGATCCAGGGCATTCTAGACATTCACCATACCTCAGACTCTCTCACGCCTGAAAACATCACAGCCCAATGGGACAGACCATGTGAGGACTGAGGGTGTTTCCATCTCCTCATTTTCCGGATTCCCCACAACCAGGATTTCCAGATAAAACACAAGATGCTCAGGTACATTTGAATTTCAGAGAAACAACAAGTAATCTGCTAGTATACCTATGCTGCATGCAGCTGGGACTTGTACTAATCTCTTGAATCCTTAATTTCAGCACTTGTTCTTCAGCTCACCATTATCCTTAAACATGGCTGACAGTATGCCTGGGAAGAGGGGCAGTTGCCAGCAGATCCAATCCATGGATCTGTGGGGCCTGAGAGCAGAAGCAGTATGTTCTGGGAAGTCATTGAAGGGCAACACCACCTTAAGCTTGTTTTCTCACCCCAACTCCTCAGAAAACATGATAGGAAATACCAATGGAGGCAACAAGATTGAAGGTCACAAGGATGGCAAGGTCATAAGGTATCATGGGGCCATCATGGCTGGCTCCCTGGCCTGTGTATGATGCTTCGAATGTTCATCCTGGCCTTTTAGGTCTTGTACAAAGTCCAATAGAGCAGTTGTGAACACATTATAAACTTCTAACGTGGCTTGGCAAGGCTCGTAACCTCCCTAATCAGTTTTATTTTCTGAAAACAAGGCAGTGACTCCCTGTTCTCTAAAACCTCTTGCTGCTCTGATGTTCTGTGTTAGATCCCTGGGTTCTGGTTCCCATTCTGCCACTTCCTGAGGGTTTAAGCTCAGGAATGGTGTTAAGTTCTTCCCCTCCAGAAGCACTAAAGAAGGGACATCCTTAGACAATAAGCCTCAAGATGTAAGATGTAAAAGTACAAGAGGGCCTCTGAGCACACTTCAGTGCCAGTAGGATTGCAATGATCCTGCTCTCAGACGCCTATATGGAGTTGATACAAGGGAACTCTCAGCCCCCTTCCTCAGTGCCCTCCACCCAGACCTCAGGCAGTGGGGCAGATTATAGTAGGAGATGCTCTCCAGCATTTCTGAAATGAGGCAATTTTCTGGGTGAACTCTAACTAAGGCAGCCCCTCTTCTTTTCTTGAAGTCAGAGAGGAAAGGGCTATTCTAAAACAGTGAGGATCAACCCAGAATCCAAATTCCCAAAGGAAAAAAAAAACTTCGCTGAAGGGAAGTCTCCCAACAGAGACCAGCACTGAAAATCCCAGGCCACAACCAGAGGGATAAGGAATCTTGGACTTTCTGCACTGTAACTGGGTGGTGATAATGAAGAGCAGACCAGGGAAGAGAGGGTGAGGCAGACATTAACAATCTAGAAACCTCCCCTGCACTTAAATTGTACCAGAGGGATATACATTCCTATCTTTGTGTGGGTGGAGCAAGAAGGCAAATTAATATTTATCAGATTCCAGCAATAAGTCACACTTCATATGTGTTTTCTTATTTCATCCTTAACAGCTCTGTAAAATAGATGTCAGATCTCACTTTTGTTGATGATACGAAAATTAAAAAAGCAATTAACAGAAACCTCATGGCCACATATTGTATAAGGCTCCATGAAAAAATAGCACAAAAACTTTGTAGTTCAGATGGAGAGTCTAGGAAGTGTTAGAATGGACATTCTGGTGATGTAAGGAGACAGGGAGCTGCAGTCATCTGGAGCTGGAAGGAACAAAAGATTTTGGAACAAAAGATTTCAGTACACAGGAAAGGAAATCAGTGCTAATTCCCTAGAAAAACAGATGAATATTTGTGTCCATAAGCATTGAGTTTACAGGTAAGCAGATCCTGTCTGCACAGAGATGTGACAGACCATGGGGATTGGACGAGCATGATGCATTAGGGAAGGAAACACCCAAAAGTGATTGCAGGAGTATCTGCAGCCAGAGGACTCTTAGAAATCCCCTGCAAGATCTTGTCATCAGAGATCTCTCTGATGAAGGGGCAGGGGTTCCTGGGATCCTTGGACCACCCCTGAATTAACCCTGAGTCACTTCAAGTCTTAGTGTACCTCTGTGGTTAGGACACCTGACCCATATATATTAGATGGTTCCAAGAGTTCTTGGAAAAGGATGGATGGTATGCTGAGTTGGCAGCTTCTTGAAAATAATTACATGATGAAATTTATTAAAACTTTGCTACCATCAGTGGATGTAGATGGGGAGACACTGAAGCCCAGAAAGGTTAAGATGGGAGTTCAGTTCATAGTGGAATAATCCAGAGCACTGGATAAGTGGAAGATCCAGAGCACTGGCTTAGGTATGTTTTCTTTCAAAGTCTCTGCAATTCCCTTTGTTCCTACATAGTCTGCATTCACAGCCCCTGACAAGACCTTCTTTCCCCAAAGAATAACTTGTTGACAGACTGATGTTTAACATAAGGCACATGGAAACATGAGTTTTATGTGGTAATTTTTTCTGTGGTAGGTGTGGTGTTTGGAATTTAAGTCTCACTAATCATGATGTTGTGTATTAATGTTAGGAGAGACAGTGAAGCACAGAGATCCCCGCAGATTCCTATGAGTGTTCTGACAGTTCTCTGGCACCCACTGGGTGTCCTTCAATTCAATTCAATTCTGACATTAACCACCCAGGGTTAGCACAGACCTGACCCCACAGTTAAGGGAAAAGTCTTTCATTAGATTGCCCCCATTTCAGACACCAACCTTAAGCTTTAAGTATCCCAAGCCACCCACACTCCTTCCTGGCCAGCTACAAATCCCAAAATGCTCCTTTTCCACTGGACAGGGTAGATTGCAATGCAGCTCTGACACAAGAATTAGTGTCGGATACCATAACTCCTCAGTCCTTCACAGGATTGCCCCTCTTCATCCTCCCACTGCAAGTCTTGGGGGGCCATATATACTTCTGACTTACTGGCTATAAATTCAGGGAATCCTACAAGCAAATTTATGTCAGTTTGATAACTCACTAGAATGAGTTGCAAAATACACTAAAATGCTTACTCATGATTATAACTTATAATATTATAAGGGATATAGACCAGGATTAACCAAATGAAGAGATGCATGGGTTAAGGTCTTGGGATAGGGGGAAGAACTTCTGTGCCTTCTCCTCATAGATTTGGGGCATAATACCCAAGTAACAAAACAGTGTGTTCAACCAGGAAATTCCACTGAACTTGGTGTCCAGAGCTTTTATTAGGGTTTTATTTACATATGAATAATTGATCAAATCACTGGCCACATGTTTGAACTCAATCTCTAAAAGCCCCTGAAACTCCACCCAGAGGTTGAGTGGATAAAAGTTCCAACTGTAATTACAAACTAGGTCTTTCTGATGACCACACCCTATCCTGAAGCTATCTAAGGATCTACATTTGTCACCTGATTGGCATAGCAAACATTCCTTTAACTCAAGAAATCCCACAGGGTTTTGAAGCTCTGTGTCAGGAACTGGGCACAAAGATCAGATATAGTCTTGTGATATACCACACTGTGAGATGGATAGAGGATATCACTAAAAGGGAAAAAGAGCCTAGCAGAGAAATCATGGATTTCAAACCAGGTGATAAAATCATGAGTGAAAACAGATGTGGTCCTTGCTTGAGACCGGGGCCTCTAGAGAATCACCATGGTGTCATGGCTGAAACAAAGCTCTGGAGACAGATTCTAGCTCTCTGCCTCTCACCAGCTGTAAGATTTTAGATAAGGTGACTGTGTAATCTCTCTGGGTCATTTTCCACATCTGTTTAATGGGGCTAACACTAAGCCTAAACTCAAAGTCTTGTTATGATCTAACAAGATAATCCATGAAATGCATTTAGAACAGCATTTTGTGTATATTAATATATTAGGGATAATAACATAATTACCATCAATATCATAGTGGGGAAGACAAACATGGAATGAAGGTGAAATAATAGTTACATAATTCCTTAAGCAATCAAGGAAAGTGACTAAGTTGTATTATAGTTGTATTTTTTAAATCGTGGGTCATAACTCATTGATGAGCCACACAATTCATTTAGTGAGTTACTACCAGCACATTTGAAAAGTGAAAAAGAATAGTGTAGACAATAACAGGGAGTGTTGCTTCCTAAAAAATTTGTTTCCATTGCATGTATGTGTATATATTTTATATATATTGTACTGTCACTATGGAAAATGCACTGTTATTTCAATTTACTGAACTAAACATTTTGAAAGCAGAATGACATTAAAAACATTTTTCAATTCCTAAAGGTCAACATAGAGCTAGGTACAAAATAGACACCAGTAAATCTGTTTTCAATAAAAAGACATTGATGGGTGGATGAATACAATTGAATTCTAGATATTTTCATTGAATATAAGATATAAGCCAATGTTTTTGCAGTGTACTGAATGGGAGACAGAAACTCTTAAGTCCAGGACTCTGTCCTCCAGGCCTGTCTGAGTAAATAAAACATGAAAACCATGAGAATACAATCCAAGACAATATCCTTTAGTTTTTTTAAACAAATATTAGATGGGCACCTACTATATATCTAACACTATTCTAGGAACAGAGAGTAAAATACTGGACCCAAAACCCATCCTAGTGTAACTTAAATTCTGATGAAAAACAATGAAAATAAATAATCAGATATATAACATAATGTCAGAGGTGTTAAGTGCCATGAGGAAAAAGGAAGCAGGGAAAGGAAAGTATAGCTGAAGCTGCTCTTTGGAATGCAGGTCAAGAGCTGGTGTGTAAGCACAGACCCAAATGAAGCAAAGTGTTGAGTTATATGGCTATCTTGGGAAAGAGTATGCAAGCAAAAAATAATACAAGGGCAAATATCTGAAAATGGACTATATTTGATGTACTTGAGCAAGGAGGCTGTGTGGTTGAAGATAAGAAAGTTAAGAGATGTGTGTGTGTGTATGTGTGTGTGTGTGTGTGTGTGTGTGTGTGTGGCTGTCAAACTGCTATGCATCATAAGCTGGAAAAAGAGGACAATGAAGACCTTAGTGAGAAAGGAAACATGCAGTGAGCAACTGCTATGCACTAATGACAGTGTATTCCCTCATTTAACCTTCACAACAGCTATCCTCACAATAATAATACCTAATAATGCATAGATCACTGCCTAAAGGACTATGTGTACAAACTCATTCATAAAAAGCCTGTGACACTTTATGAAGGAGAAAACAGGTTCAGATATTTGAAGTGATTTTCCCAAGTGACTGAAGCTAGCAACAGGCAGACTTGGCTTTTTAATTGATTACTGTGTGACTCTTCATCCCGGCTGGCCCATCACACTGCCTCTTGGAGGGATATTTCAGATTGGAGCATACCTAGGTAGATCTGGGAAGAGAGAGAAGGGGTTGGGGGGGGGGGGGGAAGGAGGGCCATTTTAGGTACAGTAGTTTAAATCGAAGTGAGATGAGTGTTTGGAGGCCCTAACATGGAGACTGTAGATCTATAGTAGGAAGAGGGACCCATCTCAAGTGGCCCCCCAGGCAGTGCTGTTCTCACACTCTCTTTGTCAGATACCAGCTGTCATCACAGTGGAAAGGCAGCTGCCTCAAATATCATGGCCCACAGGGGATTCATAAGCAATGCAACTGCCCTCAACCAAAGCTAACAACTTTTTGGCCGGAAGAAGAGATGAGGCTCATGAAGGAATCTGGAAGATTCAGAGTATTGAAGTAGAGTAGTTGCCTTAGTGATGGCAAAAGAAGGTTATTTGTTGCCTCCCCTCCACTTTTCCCTTTCTGAACAGAGTGCTGTGTGAGGACAGCCTGTCAAGGATGCTTTCCATCATGATTCCAGTCTGACTCCCAGGTAATCCCCAATTGATGTCTGCTTCAAAGCCCAATAGTTTGACAAAGCAAAAAAAATATCCCATCTTGGGTAAATAGAAGGTACTCAAGCCTCGATGTGCCACCACTACAGGGAAGCACCTTCTCACTATAGTCTAGCCACACCCACTGTCACACCCACTGCCATCAACAGGTCCTAGAGGACCAAGAGAAGAGCAGTTGTGTGTGCCAGAAGCCCAAACACCACTGAAACAATGTCCCGTGGAAATGTGTAGCTGAGTGTGCAGTCAAGAATTTAAACTTCCAGAAAAAGGGTCTGGACTTTGCCCTGGAAAATGATATCTAGGCCCTTGGAATACCATGCCTGATAGGGGTATCTTTGTTTGCCTGGGAATCTTGAGTCACACCAAGGTCACACTGTTATAGTCTAGCAATGTGATTTAGAGTAGGGACTAACCACACTGGATAGTAACAATGTTATTTAGATGAGGGCTGTGAGTCATATAACATCAGTCAGTCTTTGGAGGGGCTTGTGACTGAGGTCATCCACTTGTGCAATCAATCAATTATGCCTAACATGATGGAGCCCTAGTAGAAATTCCAAACCCTAAGCCTTGGGTGAGCTTTCCTGATGGGTTATACCCCATGTGTACTATCACCATAAATGCTAGGAGAAAAACATCATCCTGACTTCGTAGGGAGAACAACTGAAAATTCCACATTTCATACTCTCCTAGACTCAGCCCTATATGCTTCTTGCCTTGACTGATTTTCATCTGTATCCTTTGACTGGAATAAATTGTAACCATAAATGTAACAACCTTCAGTAAGTTCTGTGAGTTCTTCTAATAAATTATTGAACCTAAAGTTTGTTTTGGGGACCCTCAAACTTATATTTGGTATTAGAAAAAAGGATGGTCTTGCATGGACCTCTCACACTCACCTACAGGTGGATGAGGGATGAGTCTATCTTTCCTATGCTCTTGGCTAGCTACATCATCGCAAAAAGTCCACTTGATGTGGATTCTGGCTTGTGCATCTCTAAAATGTCCATGATGTATATAAGTAAGAATGCTGGAGGATTAAATTATTTATTAGAGTCAGGATGATCCATAGAATAAAAGGCAGGAATTCAGAGACTACCCATCACTGTTTCCTCACTCCCTATGGCCTTTCCAAACAAGCCAAGCTCACTCTTGACTTCCAAACTTTAACTCTGATGCTCCTTTACTAGAAGAACTACCCCATACCTCCCCGTGGCTGGGTCCTTCCCATTATGAGGTCTCTGATCAAATGCTTTCTTCCAGTGGGTTTTCCTTCCATCAAACTTAGCTCCTCACTCTGGGTATTTTGTACCACATCTGCTTGTTTTACTATCTTCATAGCAATTATAACCAGCTGTAATTCTCTTGATCACATCTTGATTCATGGTTTTAGTCTCCATCTTTTCCCTCTGAAAGTAAACTCTGAAAGAGCAAATCCAGTTATATCTTATCCATGGCTATGTCTCCAGATCCTATAGTATAGATGAATATTTGTTGAACTAATGAATTTCTTCCTTTAATGGGAGACAAAATCAAAGACTGGAATGGAAAAGGAGCCTGCCAGCTAGCACGCATCACCAAAATGAACATATTTAACTGAAGTCTTTCCTTCTTGTGTCCAGGTTTGCTCACTTTTTAAACAGATTTGCATTTTCTTAGAATTCAGTGAAATGAATATAAAATTATATCAGATAAGTCAAAGTTTTGAACTCATGCTGGATGCACTTATTGTGAAACCAGTAGTTGGTGGTGATGGTAGTGGTGGCAGTGGTGGTTTGGTTTGATTTTGCATCTTTTGTTTTTTGTTTTTGCAGGAGAGAGGTTATTAGTTTGTTTGATCATGTTTGTTTTTCATTTGTGTTTTTATGATGAAGTGAAAAAGAAATGTCACAGTTAGAAGAGAAGGTTTGTCGAAAGAAAACCTTAGCACAAAGATGGAGGAGGCAGATGAAGAAGGTAGATTGGTTACATCTTTGACACGCTTGGCTTACTGGAAAAAGTGCTTTCCCTGTGAAGCCTCTTTTGGGTGTCTTCTAGTGTGACCACTGGGAAGATTAAGGATAACAAAATGGAAAAATCACTGGCACATGACGGGGATCCATAATACTGGACTTCCCTAAGTTTGGTCTGGGCAAATACATCAAAAATTCAAATGCTGACACTTTCCTGTGTTGGCCAGAACTTTTGCACTTGTAATTTTTTCTCATAGAGTGGGGAGAAGGCATTAGACAGTGACAAATGTGTCTCCTGAAGGAAATTTTATGTAGATTCTAAAAGCAGCAAATTGGCTTCTCTGGAGAGTAGGTCGCTTTCTGCAGACTGACAGAGACACAAGCAGATGGTACTTTCATTTTTACCTTGATGGCAGGTTATGAACAGAAGGTCAGATTAAACTTTGGAGATGTATATATATATATATATATATATATATATATATATATATATATATATATAAAATATTATACTGTTACTTTATTTTTATAAGGAAAAGGACACTGAGAGAGAACTCCAAATCCAAACCCCCAGCCAGGGTCAACACAGACCACATGATGAGTGACTTTTGGGTGCACCCTTTCCATTTCATTGTTGTCATTATTGTCACCCCCAATTCCCACCCTCTTCTATTTAAAAGAGCCCTATTTGATTGGGCTTTCAACATCTGCTCCTGTATTTTCCTCAAAGCCAATTTTACACTGCTTTAAGGCAGAATATGTGACTCCTCAGCAAATCTCGCCTCCCACCCACAAGTTACTAGTTCAGGAGGGGACACTCAGTTCAGTTTGGCTAATAAAACTGGAAATTTTTTACCTATTGGCTTCTAGGGAGAATAATCTTCACTCTTAAGAGATCTTTCAGAGGAGAAACTTCCTCCATCTTGATATGGACCTGGAAGCCTGACTCACTGAAGCTACTGACAACCAACTTGCAACCCCACAGAGAAGCAAGGAGAAGGCAAAGCAGAGGGAAAAGCTCCCTGCCAACACCAGGGAGCTGTTTAACCATGCTACCCTGGGCTTCCAACCCCCACAGAAACTTTCCATGAACCAATTTTCATTTAAGCTAATAGAGTTCCTTTGTCTAGTTCTTGCACCCAAACACATCTGCATCCTACCTAATACAACTGGTTGGATGCTGGACTCATCAAACTATTCACTCTGCATTTATTCATTCATTTGTTCAACAAACAGATCACCTACACTGCATCATTACTGGACATAGAGTCCCCAGTAATACATGCAGATTTATCCTTAAACTAACAATCTATAGATAAAAACAAAGAAAATTTTATTAAAAATAAAAAAAAAGGATGCAGTACAGTGAGATAAGTGCATAAGGAAGGTGGTATAAGATACAGAGTGGAACAAAGATGTTATCAATCAACTGTACCTTATATGGGAAAGGAATAGGTGTCTGGGTCTTGAGCAGTGAAGAGACATTCTGTCCAGGCAGAAGGAGGGCAATGGTATATCCCATAGAAAAATAAGTTTGTTTAAGGACTAGAGGTACAAAATAGCAAAAACAAAAACAAAAGAAAAGAAAACAAAAAAACCTTAAGGAACAAAAGCAATTAGGTATGACTAGAGTGTGTGGGAATGAAAGGAAAAGGTTGGGAGACAAAACTAACCAGCTAAGAAGATCTGGAGGGCTTTGCATGCCACCATTAGGGATACATTGAAGGGTTTTAAGCAGTAGTTTCTGTAGGTTCTCCCAAAGTCATCCTTCCTCCAGGAAGCCTTCCATGACTATTTCAATGAGCCCTGAAATGTATTCTATCCAACTATGCAGTTAGGTATCACACAACACAAAGGCATGACACTGGGGTCTAAGACCCAGAGAAGTCAGGAACTAGTGTCTCACTTCTCTCTCTGGAGTAAGTGGATACTTCATTAAGGCCAGTGAACTAAATGTGATTTCATTAGTGACTTCAAAGTTACCCAATGGTATTTGCCTTTTAAATAAATTAAGACCTCCTTGGCTCATAATATATAATCATATAATCATGAAAGTCTCTTCTGATGTATTTCCAAGGACACATTGGCCAAAAAGCAAGTATTTCTTTTATTTTATGTGTTCAATTTCATATTCACTTTAAATGAATCTAGTGTCACCCACCTTAGAGTTCAGTACAAGATGCGTTGCTAAGTGATTAAGATCTATATTATTATTTTGGATAGCTTCTTGATTCTTTTTTTCAGGACTGTAGAAGCTTAGAAAGTCTCATAAAAATGCATGTGCCTTCCATTGCAGTCAGGCGGCAAAAGGCCTTCTGAACATGCAATCGCCATTCCTACCCAGTGCCTTTGCTCAAGATGTTCTGCCAGGAAAGCCCTTCCTTCTATTCACTCCTATGCTTCGCTCATTGAAGTCAAGCTGAATACCACCTCTTTCCTGAGATCTGATTAGGAAAACAGTAAGCTGGCAATAAGATGACTTAGTTACACTAGGTTTGCAGAGTCACTTGAATTACCTGAGCCTGTTTCTCCAGTTGTAAAATAAGATATTTCAATAGATTGATTCAAGATACAGGTATTGAGCAATTAGCTTATAGATTAGGCATTAATAGGTGCTGACATACAGAGATAAGTATGATACAATCTCCTTTTTGAGGATGTTGGGATTTTACAAACTGGATGGAGAAAGACATATAGAGATACAAGCATAAATAATTACAAGACCTAATATTATTATACAGTATGGGAGATTGTGTCAATGATTTCCAAAATGCACCAAGCTGATATTCTGTAATTCTTCTTTCTATTAGCTTTCTCAACATTTTATACTTAATTCATCATAATGTTTATGTGAATTAAACTTCTTTCCTCAACTCAACTAAACCATAAATATACTTTTTAAACACACTTGCAATATGCTTTAGAGTTAACAAAGATATTTCATTTGTGATAGGTAATTAAATTATCACATTGAATTAGGGAGCTAAGTTCTTCTTTTCATAAGAAGAAATTCTGAGAAGCTTAGCATCTTATTCAATGTCATACAGATAAATGGCAGAGCCATAGTATAAGATTATTTTTCTTTCTGTGCCGTAATGCTCATGTCCTTAGTCAGAGTTTTCCCATCCTCCCTCCCTCTGTCTCTCTGTATCTCTGTCTCTGTCTCTCTCTCTCTTTCTCACACACCCATCTCTTACTCAAAACTTTGTTAAGAAGCAACATTATAGAGAAGTGGAAGCCTATCTAAATTACCTCCCCTTTCTATGCCACTCTTACCCCTTACTCTGCTTCTTTCACTTTGCCTTCTTAATTATAACAGATATCCTTCTCCTCTTAATGACTAACCCCTCCTCACACACTGAGAAATCACCTCATCTCCTCCCACACACACTGAGACTTTTCTTTCTTGAATCCTGCTTCTTATTGTCTCTTCCATTCCCCACTGAAAAATGTTTACATGTTCCCTATCCCAAATCAACATAATTAATTAAGTGGCTATTCTATACCAAGCCTTGAGTTGAGTATTGGAGTACCAAAGATGAGTAAGATATGAGTTTTGTCCTCAAAGAACTCATCATCAAGTCTTGAGACAGACAAGATCATAGCATTATTTCACTAAAGGAAACTCTTGTTCTCACTAAAGTTCAGACATAAATAAAGAGAAGATTATAGCTTAACAAAACCAGAACTATGACAGTCCTTCCCTAATACCCAACCACATATAATTTAGTGTTTTGCCATCTTAGTTCCACCCCCATCAATGAAAAATCTTGGATGAACTGGTTCCCTTTACATTGTAATTTGTGATATAATAATTCCAAGGTATAAGCAGTAATTACTCAGTAATTACTAAGTACTTAGTGACACCAGAGTAAAAACCCATTTGAGGGAAACAATAATCCTCCTATTGGTAACACTTAACCACCTTTTAAGAATAATAGGCTACAATCATTGTAGTTTCATGCATTGGAAATTTTTCTTGCCCACCCAAAGTCCTCACCGGCATAAGCTCAGGTAATCAGCAACAATTATTTTAATTATAGATTGCCTTCTGACCAAAGAAGACTAGAGGATGGGCAACCATTCCACCTCATATAGAACAACTACAGTTATGATAAAGACTGAAAGAAAAAAAATCAAGTACTTCAGAAGCACACAACAGGATGTCTGAACTTTTTTAGGAGAGGGAAAGGAGGTGAGAGAAAACAATTTTAAACTAAAAATTGAGAAAGAGTGGGAATTAGCCTAAGAAAGGTGTAGAGGGTTTTCAGACAGAGAGGAAGTATGATCAAAAGCCCCTGGGCAAGGAAGATCTTATCACCCAAGGGCTCACAGATGGCCAATGGGTCTGGAATGAAGTGAGCAGAAGGCAGCTCAGAAGCTGAAGCGTTAGGAGGAAATGGGTCAATGCCTTAGAAGCCAAGCTATAAATTTTAGAACTGATCCTAAAAAAACCTGAAAGTCATTTAAAGATTTGGGGTGGGGTGCTATGTCATATTTCCCTTCTGAAGAGATGACTTAGTCTGCTGCACAGAACAGATGCAGCAGGGAGTAGCTGGAGGACAGTTAGTCAGGAAAACATCATAGATGTTGAGGAGAGGAAGAGGTGGTCCAGACTCCACCCTAAAGAGTATGAACTAAGTGAAGTCCGATGCTACCCATGTGCAGAGCCATCAGGCTCCACTCTGTCTGAAATCTGGACCAACACTCTTTTCCATTTGTCACGACCAATGGGTCCACAGAGAATAGCTGACAGCAAATATATTCACAAAGGGACTGGACAAGGCAAAACAGACAGCTGAGGACTAGAAGAGTATTGAAAATTTTGGACACTGTGGGACACAGATCTTTTGTGAGGATTAGATGAGAAGAAGCATGTCAACCCTTCAGTACCTGGAATACACAGAGGGCTCAGCACATATTGGCAGGTGTTCTTAATTCTACTCCCCATCTGCTATGACCTGCATCACAACTCAGCTCCACAAGAGGAAAGGTGAGTCTAATATATCTCCATCCCCAGCACTGGGCACAGTCTTATATATACCATTTTATCCATAAATCCTCCTTTTTTTCATAAGTCCTCACTGAATAAATAAACTGAAAAACTTTTTTGAAAGAATTTTGGCTTAAGAAATTCCTGTTACCTTTGTGGTGTTCTAAGGGATTCAGAGCACCCATAACCAGATCCAAAAGAAATGTTAAAAAGCCACCTAAGATTCTGAAGAACAGGTCTTGCTCCTGCTCAGTTGCCTAGGATAACCAGAGGAAAGGCCTCTCATGGGAGAACAAAACCAAAGACTGGGCTCTCAACTAGGTCACATTAGGAAAAGGCTGCTTAAAGCAATGCTGCTGATATGAAAGAGCCATGACAAATCAGAAGAACAGTGCAGAGTATTGAGCCTGAGGGCCCAGCAAAGGATGGAGCCAGGTAAATGAGTAATGAGTCTAGAAGCTCAACAACCTGAAAGCAATGTAGAAAAAGAGGTGAGGGATGGATAGACAAGTGGTTCATAACTGAGACCGTTAGCTAACAGCAGGATGGACTTGCCATAGAGAGCCATGACCATTGTACAGAATACAGCAGGCTTACAGCCTGAAGAAACTGTACAGGGAAGATCCTCAGAGTAGCATCCTGGGTTTAACACGTAAAAAGGACAAGGAATATGCTTTCTCCGGAAGGACATCACTCCCATCACTGAGATGCAGGCTGCAGGGACTGAGTATCCCTATGCTCACTTACATGATGCTCACTAACAGCAAGATGTATGAGAAGTTTGTTAACCTTCTCAGTAGCTCAGCGCTGTTTGTACACTGTGATCTAAGAAGCTGCAACTATCCCAAAGAAGACAAATATTAGTAATATAAGAGCTTTAATATTTTATTTCTTTGAGAATTTGGTGGAACTCTGTTAGTGAAATCTATGTTTATACATCCCTGAATCATGGGTAAAACCTGCATAGGTGTACATGGAGAAGTTTCACCTATCAGAATGTTCTGAGAATAATGGGAATTCAGCCAGGAGGGCCACTGATGTGAGAAGCTTCCAACCAGAAGTGTACTCAGAAAGAGAGCCTGAGAAACTCTTACTTATCTTAGAAAGTGTTTAAGGGCTTCAACTGAAAGGCCTTCCTGTCACAGGCTGAGTACTGGGTGAGGAAGAGGAGGAAGACTCAGGGTTGTCAGTGCTCAGAAGGTAGCAAGTTTGGGTGGATGCAGACTCTGTAGTCAGCATACCAGAGATCAAGTCCTTGTGGAAGGAACCCAACTTGTCCCTAGCATCATGGAGCATCAGTCACCAATCTGTAAAGTGTGCATGTCCATAAACACTTTTTTCAGCAAAATGATTTGAATATGAAATAAGGTAAGATATGCAAAGCACCAGAAATGGTGTCTGACCCACTTGAGATGCCCCCTAAGTTCATACATTCAATAAATATGTAATGAACACCCACTCTTCACCAGGCAGTTTCCTGAGTACTGGGGATGTGGTAGTTAGCAAAACAAAATTCCAGTCCATGTGAAGCTAATATTTGAGAGAGGATGACAAAAAACATAGATATATTTGTTTAAGTTAGAGGTGGGGAAAAACAGTGCTATAAAAATATAAAGTGACATAAGAATGTTTATATAGAAGGTCAAGAAGTGGAAGTGGTCCTTGAGAAAATATATGAATAAAGTAAGGGCAAAGAGAGCAGAAAGAGCAAATGGGATGAGATGGGTTGTGCTTGGTAAATTCAATGAGCTATGAGAACAGTTTCTTCTCTTTTCTTACTGTTCCTTCAGGACCATTCAACACATGACATATGTGGCCCTTCCTATCTTCAGTCCTAAAGCTATATCATCTCTTCAAGAGATCTATTCCAAACCTGTCCTTTTGGTGTGAAAATATCCTCCCTTGGAAGCAGAGTGTGTGCCTCTAAGAGGCATATTTCCCTGAGAGAACTAACCTGTCTCTGAGCCTGATGAGTTGACATGGGCAGGTAACCCCACCCCCAGGCCTCACAGGTTTCTGGTTATCACAGCTGGTCAGGACGCCTTCTGATGCCTGTGGCAGCCTGGGTGCATGCCTCAGGAGGAATGGTGGTTATTCACAAGAGGCAAGTGTGAGATTGAAGATGGAATGAGGGTGTGGAAGGGGGCAAAGAGATCCACAGCCACACCCCCTTCTGATTTCTGGCCAAAAAAGCAAAGGCTCGGATTGTGTTCCTCAGAAGCTCTCCCCGCACTGGGTTAATGGAAAAGGCAGGTCGGAAGTGAAAAGGCAGAAAGGGAGTATGGAATATTTTCTTTTGCTTTGTTGGCTTTGGAAAGCTAAAAAAGATTCCACCACCTGTGATTCCAGCCCTGATTGCAAAACATTCTGTTATTTTAGCTGTGAGTCTGTAGTTAGCAGATTGTCAGTTTGGCCTCGCAGCCAAAAAATATTACACATTTTAATTTCCTGAGCAGGTGCAAGCATCAGGACTGGTTTCAGAATACCACTGAAAAGTGAAATAGAGGTGGAGAAGGAAAGCAAGAACTAGGGTTACGAGCTTATGTGTGGTGGAGTGAAGTGGGGTGAGCACAGGAGGAAGAAATGAGGCAAAAACAAGGAGAACCTAAATATATGAGAGAAGAAATACAAAAAATATAAGAAGGTGGCAACCAGAAAAGGACTGAGGGTACCTCAGATAAATTATTAGAAATTTAAGGATCAAAAGGATGGGGCTATTTTATGCATTTGCTCCCATGTTATACTCAACCTCATGTAGGATAAGGGTCATCATTAACCCAGAGTGCCTTTGTGAAAATGTGACAAGATGCTGTTTTCCCAGCATAAATGACAGCTGTTCTCACTGCATGTAGTGATGAGCAGAGCACTGGCTGCATTTCACCATCATATATGCACTGTTGTGCAGATCACAAATGTACACCTTTGCCTGATGGTCCTGTTCATACTATAAAATTGATTTTATTTTTTAAAGATTTTATTTATTTATTTGACTGAGTAAGAGATCACAAGTAGACAAAGAGGCAGGCAGAGAGAGGGGGGAAGCAGGTTCCCTGCTGAGCAGAGAGCCCGATGTGGGCCTCAATCCCAGGACCCTGAGATCATGACCTGAGCTGAAGACAGAGGCTTAACCCAGTGAGCCACCCAGGCACCCCTAAAACTGATTTTAAGTAAAGCAGCAAGACTTTGGAATGTTGAGACAGAGCTGTGCTCTCATGAGAAAAAAGAAAGCAAAGCAGCAAGGAGGGGAAATAAGTTGGTGAGAGAATGCAATTGTAAAAAGTTGGCTGTGAGAATGTCAAATAATCAAAGACCACATTTCAAAGGGAAGAGCATATTTCCTAGAATGGAGCCAATGATATGGTAGGAAGAGAGTCAGGGCACCTGTCCAGGCCCCATCCTCTGGAATTGTTTCCCACCACCCTCTCAATCTCACACAACCAATGAATGAATGAATGCATTTCTGATTGTATAGATCCTATCCCATAGATACTATCCCATTCCAACCTTTCAGTGATGTGGGAAGGAGAAAGAACATCGAGATAATGTAATGATTATCTTATAGGTACCTGAGGTCTGTGATTACACTAATTTATTCAACAAGCATTCATTCAGCACTCACTTTGTGCTAAGTATTCTGCTAGGTACTGGTAATATAACAGCACCAAAATAATCATGATTTCTTTGCTCATATGATTGGCGTGATGACACAAGATAAGGCAAAGGCAGTACACAAAATGATTAAGAACATGAGCAGGCATGGTAATAACATTATAATGGTTCCTTCTTCATAGAATTAATGACTAAATTAGATAATATGAGTGATTTAGTGCAATGCATGATTCAAAGTAGGTTATTCATAACATTATTTACCTTTCCACATTTTTTCTCCCTCTCCAACTTTAGAGATAAGAAGAAATATTCAATTCAGATGTACAAAAACTAGAAGAATGTTGTTATCACCATCACAATATAAAAAATTCTAGAAAAATTTTAATTACTTTTCTTGGACTCATTAGAGAATTAAGGTCATGGGGCAAGAAGCAAAATCTGGAGAATCACCACAGAGAAAAACAGGACCCACCAAGATCCTCAATAGGACCCAATAATGCCAGTAAGATGATTTAACAAGATAATTTTGATGAATTTATAAAATCTGAAAGTGGTCTAGGGTGAAAGCATGAAGGCCCTGTGATCACAGGCACAGAGAGCACCACACCCTTTCTTACAGGTTTATGTTTGTTTGTTTGCTTATTTTTCCAATTTTAAGTTTATATTTAATTCTAGTTAGTTAAAATACAGTATTATATTAATCTCAGGTGTACAGTCAAGAAACAGACTCTTGGGACACCTGGGTGGCTCAGTTGGTTAAGCCGCTGCCTTCGGCTCAGGTCATGATCCCAGGGTCCTGGGATTGAGTCCCGCATAGGGCTCCTTGCTCAGTGGAGAGCCTGCTTTTCTCTCTGCCTTTGCCTGCCGCTCTGCCTGCTTGTGTTCTCTCTCTCTCTCACAAATAAATAAATAAATAAAATCTTTAAAAAAAAAAAAAGAAAGAAAGAAACAGACTCTTAATTATAGGTCCACACCCCCTTGAAGACATTTCCTCCAGGATTCCACCAGGGGCTCACATGGAGAAACCTAAGATTGCTTCCCCATGGAGCTGGCTGGAGGACATAGGGCAGTAGGCATTGCTGATACCCATCCACAACCATGTTTGCATCTTCCTTACAGGACAGAAACTTTAATCTACAGAAGAAAATGCAACAAGAACACCAGCTTGAGGGCACTGAAGAAAACCTACTACAGCTGGAGGAAGGGAATAGGAAAAAAAAATCTACTCGTGGAAGAGGCGTAGAGACACATGCTATGTCCACCATTACCTCTAGGACAACAGTTAGAAAAATTTAAAACTATACCCCTAAGAAACAGATTCAATGACTGTCTAAGAAGAAGGCTTAGTTAAAACCTCAGAGAATGCCTTCACAGTTGCTTCCAACATCACACTACCAAGCACTAAGTAAAAATGAAGTGGGTTAGGACTAGCAGCACCATGAGAGAAAGATTTTATCTGGCATGATAAAGAAAAGATATAGAGCTACGTAGGTACAACTAGACCCAAAATGGGAGCAGACATTGAGAAAAACGGTGTGGTTTATTAGCTCACACAATAAACAGAGCATTGCACTAGTAGAAATGGAAACCTCTGATGCACAAGGACAGTAAAAGTAATAACAAACTTGAAACACAGCTCAATTTTCAAATGGACAACAGAGACTCCCTCCCCCATACACTGAAATCAAAAGGAAATAAAAAGTTTGCTTCTCTTCCAGCATAAAAATATTTATTTAATGTCTGACTTTAAACAAACAAACAAACAAACAAACAAATGAAACATGCCAAAAGGCAAGAAAAAAAAATAAAATAACCAGAAGAGACAAAGCAATAATAAGAACCATACTTGCATATGACACAGACTGGTCTAGGATATTTTTTCCATTAATCCTATAAGCTGCACTTACAAAAGGAAATAGCTGTCTCTGTTAGAAAGGGTAGACAACATAAACAATCAGATAGGCAATTTCAGCAAAGATGAAAACCATTAGAAATAATCTGAGGGCACCTGGATCAGTCGATTAAGTGCCCAACTCTTGATTTTGGCTCAGGTCATGATCTCAGGGTCATGGAATTGAGCCCCAAACTGGGGTCAACTCTCCTTGAGATTCTCCCCTTCTCCCTCATCACCTATGCCCCCAACTAATGTTCTCTCTCTCTCTCTAGCAAATAAGTAAATTAAAATATATTCTTAAAAAGAAATAATCTGAAAATGTTAGCAATCTAAAATATAGTAATAGAAATTAAAAAAAAAAAAAGATCTCAACAAGCACATCAGTGTTTTCAGCATAGCCAAAAAAGTATCAGAGAACTTAAAGACAGGTCACTAGAAATTACTCAGCTGAAACACAAAGTGAAAAATGAGCAAAAAGTAAAACAACAATAACAAAAATAGAACATCCAAAATATACAAATAATTAGAACCTCCCCCAAAAAGAAGGAGAAAATAAGAAAGAAGAAATAAATGTCAAAAAATTTCTAAAGATAAGAGGCAGACAGCAAAACAAAGATGTAAACAGCTCAAAAATAGTAGGGAACACAAATATTAAATAAACCACAACTATATATATAATAGTCAAACTGCTACAATTAATAACAAAAAAAAATGTTGAATGTAGTTAAAGAAAACAGACACATTACTTACAGAAGATCAAGGAAATTAATTATGTAAGCTTTATCACTGGTAATAATGCAGCCAAGACAATGTAGTGACGTCTTCAAAATTTGGGGGAAAAGACATTAATCCAGAATTCTGTATCCAGTAAAAATGGTCTTCAAAAGTGACAGAGAGGGGCATGTGGTTGGCTCAGTAAGTTAAATAATGCCTCTGCATTCCACTCAGGTCATGATCCCAGGGTCCTGGGATCCAGCCCCACATTTGGCTCTCTGCTCAGCAGGGAGCCTGCTTTCCCCCCCACCCCACACCCCCTGCCTTGCCTGCCTCCCTGCCTACTTGTGATCTTTGTCTGTCAGACAAATAAATGAAATCTTTTTTTAAAAAAGTGAAGGAGAAATGAGATATTCTCAAACAAAAACTGGCATACTTCATAAGAAATTATAAAGGAAGTTATTCAGATAGAAAGAATATGATATTTGGCAGAAACCTGGCACTACACAAAGAAATGAAAAGCATCAGAAATGGAATAAGTTTGGAAAACAGTGTGGCGATTCCTCAAGAAATTAAAAATAGAGCTTCCCTATGACCCTGCAATTGCCCTACTGGGTATTTACCCCAAAGATACAGATGTAGTGAAAAGAAGGGCCATCTGTACCCCAATGTTTTATAGCAGCAATGGCCACGGTCGCCAAACTGTGGAAAGAAAAAAGATGCCCTTCAATGGATGAATGGCTAAGGAAGATGTGGTCCAAATACACTATGGAGTATTACGCCTCCATCAGAAAGGATGAATACCCAACTTTAGTATCAACATGGATGGGACTAGAAGAGATTATGCTGAGTGAAATAAGTCAAGCAGAGAGAGTCAAGTATCATATGGTTTCACTTATTTGTGGAGCATAACAAATAAACATGGAGGACATGGAGAGATGGAGAGGAGAAGGGAGTTGAGGGAAATTGGAAGGGGAGGTGAACCATGAGAGACTATGGACTCTGAAAAACAATCTGAGTGTTTTGAAGGGGTGGGGGGGTGGGAGGTTGTAGGAACCAGGTGGTGGGTATTAGAGAGGGCACAGATTGCATGGAGCACTGGGTGTGGTGCAAAAACAATGAATACTGTTACACTGAAAATAAATAATAAATAAATAAATAAATAAAAGAAATGGAATAAGTGGAGGTAAAATAAAAATCATTTTCCTATTTTTAGTTTCTTTAAATAGTAAATGACTGTTTAAGGTAAAAATAGTAAAAATGTATTGTTTGAAATATATATAAAAGTCATATTATGCTAAGCAAAATAAGTCAGTTAGAGAAAGAAAAATACCATATGATTTTACTCATATGTGGAATTTAAGAAGCAAGTCAAATGACCAAAGGAGAAAGAGAGAGAGAAAGAAACTGGCAAACCAAGAAACAGACTTAACTATAAAACAAAAAGAATTCAGATGAGGTCAAGGGAAAAAGTGTTGTAACCTACAAAGTAACCCCCACTAGGTTACCAGTAGATCTCTCAGCAGAAACTACAGGTCAGGAAAGACTGGAATCACATACTCAAAATGTTGAAAGAAAAAAATACCAGACAAGAATACAAGAAAACTCTATTCAGCAAAGTTATCTTTCTGATATGAAGGAAAATAAGACTTTCTCAGACAGAAGAAGAGGAAGAAGAAAAACAAGATCAAGACAAACAAGAAGGAGGAGGTGGAAGAGGAGGAGGAAGAAGAAGAGGAGAAGGAAGGGAAGAAGAGGAGGAGGAAGAGAAGGAAAGGAGGAGAAGGAACATACCCCATGGAAACCCATTAGTTTACAAAGATAGTCAAAACAAGGGGAAAAGAAACAATAGAAATGCAAAACAATGAGAAAGCAATAAGATCATATTAGTAAGTCTCACAGGTTAATAATAACACTATATAAATAGATTGAATTCAGCAATAAAAAACAAACAAACACAAAATGGATGAATGGATAAAAAAAAAAGACTCAGTTATATGCTACCTATAAGAGACTCACTTCAGCTTTAAGAATACACACAGGATCAACATGAAGGAACAGAAAACAATATTCCATGCAAGTAGAAACCAAAAGAAAAATGGGGCTATCTTATATCAGACAAAATAGACTTTAATCCAGAAAATAGTAACAAGGTACAAAGAAAGCCTTTTATATAACAATAAAGAGGTCAATTGATCAAGGAGATATAATAATTATAAATATTTATATACCCTACATCAGGGCACTAAATATATATACTTTTTTATTTTTTAAATATTTTTTATTTATTTGACAGAGAGAGCGAGATCACAAGTAGGCAGAGAGGCAGGAAGAGATAGAGAGGGAAGCAGGCTCCCTGCTGAGCAGAGAGCCCGATGTGGAGCTGGATCCCAGAACCCTGAAACCATGACCTGAGCTGAAAGCAGAGGCTTAGCCCTCTGAGCCACCCAGGCGCCCCACTAAATATATTTTTTAAATACTAACAAATCTGAAGGGAGAAAGAGACAATAATACAAAAATGGTAGGAGAATTCACTACCCCACTTTCAACAATGAATAGATCATCCACACACAAAATCAATAATGAAACATTGTATTTTGACAGATACATTAGAACAAATGGACATAACAGATAACAGACATTTATAGAGCACTACATCCAACAGCAGAAGAGTTCACATTCTTCTCAAGTGTACATGAAATATTCTCCAGGATAGATCATAAGATAGGATACAAAATAAGTCTTAGCAAACACATGAGTAAAATCATACCAACTTCCTTTTCTAACAGTGCTATGGAGCTAGAAATCAATAAAAGAGGAAAGCTGGAAAATCTACAGATATGTGGAAATTAAAGAAAACACTCCTGATCAACCAATGGGTCAAAGAAGAACTCAAATGAAATTTTTTAAAATCTCAAAACAAATGAAAATGAAAACACAACATACTCAAATCCATGGGGTGCTGCAAAAACAATCTGATAGGGAAATTGATAGTGATAAGTCCATGTATTTGGAAAATATAAATATCTCTAACAATTTTACTTTACACCTCAAGAAATTAGAAAAAGAACAAACAAAGTCCAAAATTAACAGAAGAAAAATAACAAAGATCAAAGTGGAAATAAAGGAAATAGAAATCAGAAAACAATAAGAAAGAAGTCAACAAAACTAAAAAATCAATAAACCTTTGGCTAGACTAAGAAAAAGACAGATAGACTCAAATATATAAAATTAGAAATTAAAGAGGAGACTTTAGAGTTGATAATACAGAAATACAGAAAAGCCCAGGACTAGATAACGTCTCTGGGAAATTGTACCAAATATTTAAAGAAGAATTTATACCAACTTTTCTCAAACTCTTCTCAAAAAGTTGAAAAGGAAGCAACAACACTTGCAAACACATTTTATGAGGCCTGCATTACCCAGACACCAAAGCCAGATAGACTACTAGGAAAAACAAACAAACAAACAAAAACTATAGACCACTATCTGATGAATATAGACACAAAAACTCTCAGCAAAACATCAAAACATTAGGAAACTTAATTTACTGGCACATTTAAAGGATTATACAAAAAGTTATTCAAACTGATCGAGTGGCATTTATCACTGGGATACAGGATGTTTCAACATATGCAATCAATACATGTGATACACCAAATTAATAGAATAAAAATCATATAATTATCTCAGTAGATGCAGGAAAACTATTTGAAAAAATATAATATTCTTTCATAAGATCCTTCAATCCTTCAATAAACTGGGTGTAGGTGAAACATACCTCGATAAAATAAAAGTCATATAGAACAAACCCACAACTAGGATTATACTCAGTTGTGAAAAATTGAAAGATTTTCTTCTAAAATCAGGAACAACACAACCACTCTCCATCATAGTAGTAAGAGTCATAGCTAAAGCAATTAGGCAAGATAAACAAAATACATTCAAATTGGAAAGGAAAAAGCAAACTTGTCATTATGTGCAGATTATGTGATCTTATATACAGAAAATCCTAAAGATCCAGCCAAAAAGCTGTTGGAACTCATCAATAAGTTCAGTACATTTACAGAATATAAAATGAACATACAGAAATCAGATTGATTTCTATACAGTAACAATTAAATATATTAATTTCACTTAATCAACCTGAAAAAGAAGTAAAGAAAACTGTCCCATTTACAGTCACATCAAAAACAATAAAATACTGAGGAATAAATTTTGCCAGAAAATGAAAACATGTAAACAATAAAAACTATAAGCCTTGATGAAAGAAATTGAAGAAGATGCAAACAAATGGATATATATCTTGTGTTTGTGGATAGAAAAATTAGTATTGTTAAAATGTCAATATTACTTAAAGCCATCTAGAGATTCAATGCAATCTCTATCAAAATTGCAATAACATTTTTCACACAAATATTAAAAAGAAAAAAATCCTAAAATTTGTATGGAACCACAAAGGACCCTGAATAGACAATTTAGTCCTGAGGGAAAAAAAATAAAGTGGGAGACATCACATTTCCTGATTTCAAACTATCCTACAAAACTCTAGTAATCAAAACAATATGGAACTGGTAAAAATAGTCACATAGACCAAAATAGACTAATGGAACAGAAAAGAGAGACCAGGAACAAATCACTTCATGTATGCCTAACTGACATTAAACAAAGTAACCAAGAATACTCAACATATTAATATGTATGAAATCAACACATTGTATACCTAATACATACCTAATGTTTAATGTCAATTATATTTTTAAATAATAAATTAATAAATTTTTATTGGCATATAAAAAGATCTTTGTACCGAAGAAACAACTGTATCATGTTATTTAGAGATAGAAATAGAGTATTCAAAAATAAGTAAGACAAAAAAAAAAATAAGTAAGACAATTTTTTAAAAGAATCATAAGTCAATTAAGAACATTTTTAAAAAATGCTCCAAAAAGGGAAAGATAGAAGAAAATACAGGACAAAAGGAACAACAACAACAACAAAAACCAACTATGGAAGATGATACATTTGTATTAGCTACCAATATTAATACCAATAATCACTCTAAATGTAATGATCTCAAATTACCCTTTGAAAAACAAATTGTAAGTTTAATTTAAAAATTTAAAAATTAAATCCTAGTCATTATATATATATATATATATATATATATATATATATATATATATAGTTTATACAGAGCACCTCAAATATGGAAAGTGCGAGACATAAATGGAGAGGGGGTTCATAAATGAGAGAGCAAACTGCACATAAAACTTAGAAAGAAGTGAGAACTAGACTGTGGCATATTCTGATTCCCTGAAGATACCTGAGCTGTCCCCCTAAGACTATGAAGAGGCCCTGAATAATTTGATAATTTGAAGGTATTGGCTTTGGTTTATATTTCTTTATAAAGATTGGCAGATTATTAAAATGCCTATAGTTCGTTGAAAATAGAGGTAAAAATATCATTGGATCACTCTCTACCAAAACCATTCAATGAAAACCGGAAAGAGTACCACTCTCACCATTAACAGGAAAAAAAAAAAAAATGAAAAATCTGAAGATTTACATGTCTTCTTTAACCTGCCATAAAGCCAACATCACAGGGCACTTTATTATCTTGAAAGATAATAAAAGACAATCACCTTCAACGAGATACAGGATGTAAATACTTGCTTATCTGGGACAGATGATGTTGGACTCTGAAAATAAGAATTCGGATAATAATTTAGTTAATTATTCAATGAGAAGTAGGACCTAGTGAGAGAATATAGAACCTCAGGTTCCATAAAGACAAGAGGTATTTATATGAACTTTAAGGCTCTTCATGGTTCTCACTGGATGTCTCTTAGATAAATAGATGATAGATAATAGATAGATGATAGATAAAATAGGTGATAGATAGATGGTAGATGATGATTGATAGATAAATGATAGATGATAGATTGATAAATATAGATAGATAGATGATAAATGATAGATAATAGATTAGATAGATAAATAGGTAGATAGATATAGATAGATGATTGATGATCGATGATAGATAGATCAATATATATAGATAGATGATAGGAGAGAGATGATAGATGACAGACAGATGATAGATTAGGTGGATAGAAAGATATAGATAAATAGATGATAGATAGATGATCAATAGTTAGATAGATATAGATAGATAATAAATGATTGATGATAGACAATAGATTAGATAGATATAGATAGATGATAGGTGATCAAAGATAGGTAGGTAGATAACAGAAAGATAGATAGGTTAGATAGATAGCTAGGTAGATAGACGATAGATAGATAGGAGATAGATGATAGATGGATAGATGATAGATAGATGATCGATGATAGAAGATAGATGATAGATATATGATAGATGAATGATGATAGATGATAGATAAGTAGATAGATATAGATAGATATATGATAGATGATTGATGATAGATATGATGGTAGATGAATAGATAGATAGGAGAAGATGATAGATGACAGATAGATGATCAATAAATAGAGATGATTGATAGTAGATAGATGATTGATTGACAGAAGATATACTAGATAGATAGATAGAAGATAGGGATGAAATATATCTCTCATGTCACAGACTTCAGAGAAGGAAAAGCAATAGTGGTGGGCAAGGCACAAGGACCTGCTCTCCCTATTTCTCTTATGGCACAATGGTTAAACAACACTAGAGGGGCAAACACAAAACAAAATGATATTCTTGACCATTAAAGTAAAGAAAACCTCTTGCAGGTGGGAAAAGGTATTAAAAAAAATAACCTAAGAAATGTGCAAAAATAATTGCTGGCCTAGACATAAATCTAGCAGCAAGAAATGATTACTGACAAAGCATTGACCCCAAGTACCAGAAAGACAATGACAGTGAATTAATAAAAACACATAACAACCCCACCTACCTCCACACAAAACCAATAAAAATAAAAATAAAAAGTAACAGTTACCACTGTTCTGTTGTTGGGACAAAGTCAAAAGCATGGAAAAAGTCTCTTTCTGAAAAAGCACAAAAGAAATACCTAAAACTGAGAGTAGAATAGATTTCATGAGAAACCATCTAGCCAACCAGAAGCTGTCCCCCCAACAGGAGAATGCAAAAGGATTTTCTAGGTTGTAGTACACTGAAAATAACCATAGTAACAACAAATCCCAACCAAGATCAACTCCTGAATAGATATGCTCAACCCACTTACTAAAGTCTTAACATAGGGAAAAACATGCCAATTGCCAGATAAAAAATGGTTTTTCTCAGCCTCTACTGAACTATACAAAGATTTCCAACTTACTCTAAGAAACTATGAGTCATAATAATAAACAAGGGGAAAAAACACAATGTTAGGAGATTAAGCAGCCAACATAAACAGGCTTATATATGATACTAATTTTGGAAATATAAGAAACAAGATTTAAAATAGCAATGATTTATATCGTAAGTGCTCTAAAGGGAAAAGTATTCGACATCCAAGAACAGATGGGTAATCTTGGAAGAGAAATAAAAACTCTAATAAAGAATCAAAAGAAAATGTTAGAATCACAAAACACTACAACAGAAATGAACAATGCACTTGACAGTCTTATCAGTAGAACTAGGACAGATAGGAAAGACCTAGTAAGACTGGAGAGTCAATAGAAATACACAAATAGACAAAGAAATGATAGAGGAAAAATAAAAGGACAAACATCTAAAAGTGGTAGGACAATAACAAACATAAGCGTAATTGGGATCCCAGAAGAAAATTGAGATAACAGGGTAGAAGACATACTTGAAGAAATAATCAAAACAATTTTAAAAGTATGGTCAAACCATCACTCTAAAAAACTCACTGAACACCAATAAAAGAAGCAACAAAACAAAAATAGAAAACACTTGCACATATATTCAATATACTGAAAATTCAATACAGAGAAAATCTAGAAAACAGCCAGAGAAAATAAGCACATTACCTATAGAGGCAGAGAGATAAGAATAACAACAGCTTTCTAATCAGAAACTATATAATTCAGAAGAAAAAGAAATGACAACCTTGAAGTGTTGAAAGCGAAAATAAAAGCTATTAATTCAAAATTACACAGCCAACAAACATATCTTTACTTTTCTTTGAAGATTTTATTTATTTAAGAGAGAAAGAACACAAGCAAGGGGGAGGAGTAGAGGAAAAGGGAGAGAGTGAGTCCCAAGCAAATTCAAGCCCAATGTGGGCCTTGATCCCACAACCCTGAGAGCATGACCTGAGCCAAAATCAGAGTCAGAGATTTAAGCAACAGAGCCACCCAGGTGCTCCAACCTACATATATTTCTTTTTTAATTTTTTTTATAATTTTATTTATTTATTTGAGACATAGAGAAAGTGAGAGAGAACACAGGGGAAGGGGAAGAAGTGGGGAAGAAGGAGAAGCAGACTTCCCACTAAGCAGATAGCCTGATGTCGAGCTTGATCCTGGGACCCTGGAATCATGACCTGAGCCAAAGGTAGAGGCTTAACCCACTGAACCAACATGACTAACAAAAAATAATTAAAAAAAAAAATTTAAATAGAAAGAGAAATAAAGACTTTTTCAGAAAAATATCTACACTACAGGAAAAATGTAATATCTTTTCAGTCAGCAACAATTATGATGTCACAGGGAATTTAAATATACACAAAATGTAGTATAGTATTATAAATAAAATCAATTAATTACAAAATTCATTTCTTATTTCAATATCTTTAAAAAGTAACTGTCTAAAGCCAAAATAGTAGCAATGCATTGTGTAACTGTAACATCTATAAAACTAAACTGTATGACAAAAAAAAATAAACACAAAGAATGAGGATTAAGAATTATAAGGTATGATAAACACCTTATAAGAAATAAAGTGTATAATATTATTTGAAGGTATATGATGATTAATTAAAAATTAAACCCTAAGGTAATAACTAAAACAATTTTGAAAAAAGGTGTAAACACTAACCCAATAGTGGAAATAAAATTTAATCATAAAAATGAACATTTAATCCAAATAAAGAAAAAAGGGAAAATAAAGCAAAGTGCAATGAAAAAAATAGAAAATAGTTCCCCAGATACTAACTTTTAATGTATCTTATTAAGATATAAGAAGATAGATTTTCATCCAATATTGTCAATAATTACATTAAATAGTAATGGCCTAAGCACATCATTAAAAGAAGGATTGATAAATTGAATTAAGAAAACAGCATCTGTCTACAATAAACACACTCTGAATATATACACAAAACTAAGTTAGAAATGAAACTATGGAAACTGGATTCCATTTAAGTAGTAACCAGAGGAAAGCTGGATGAGGTATTTAATATGTATATAAGTGCACTTTAAAAAAAGAATGTTAACAAACTTAAGGAAGAACATCATATAATGATAGAAAGGTCAATTATCAAAGAGGGCACAAAAATCCTACATGCTTATACACTTAAGAAGAGTTTCACAGAATTGAAAATGAACTTTTGGGACTTCATCAAGATCAAGAGCTTCTGCACAGCAGAGGAAACAGTCAACAAAACAAAGAGGCAACCCACGGAATGGGAGAAGATATTTGCAAATGACAGTACAGACAAAAGGCTGATATCCAGGATCTATAAAGAACTTCTCAAACTCAACACACACAAAACAGACAATCATATCAAAAAATGGGCAGAAGATATGAACAGACACTTCTCCAATGAAGACATACAAATGGCTATCAGACACATGAAAAAATGTTCGTCAACACTAGACATCAGGGAGATCCAAGTTAAAACCACATTGAGATACCACCCTACACCAGTTAGAATGGCCAAAATTAGCAAGACAGGAAACAACATGTGTTGGAGGGGATGTGGAGAAAGGGGAACCCTCTTACACTGTTGGTGGGAATGCAAGTTGGTGCAGCCACTTTGAAGAACAGTGTGGCGATTCCTCAAGAAATTAAAAATAGAGCTTCCCTATGACCCTGCAATTGCCCTACTGGGTATTTACCCCAAAGATACAGATGTAGTGAAAAGAAGGGCCATCTGTACCCCAATGTTTATAGCAGCAATGGCCACGGTCGCCAAACTGTGGAAAGAACAAAGATGCCCTTCAACGGATGAATGGATAAGGAAGATGTGGTCCATATACACTATGGAGTATTATGCCTCCATCAGAAAGGATGAATACCCAACTTTTGTATCAACATGGACTGGACAGGAAGAGATTATGCTGAGTGAAATAAGTCAAGCAGAGTCAAGTATCATATGGTTTCACTTATTTGTGGAACATAACAAATAACATGGAGGACATGGGGAAATGGAGAGGAGAAGGGAGTTGAGAGAAATTAGAAGGGGAGGTGAACCATGAGAGACTATGGACTCTGAAAAACAATCTGAGGGTTTTGAAGGGGCGGAGGGTGGAAGGTTGGGGGAGCCAGGTGGAGAGTATTAAGGAGGGCACGTATTGCATGGAGCACTGGGTGTGGTACAAAAACAATGAATTCTGTTATGCTGAAAAGAAATAAACAAAAAAAGAGGTGACGGGTGTGCACTTTCAACAAGGAGCACGGGGTGTTATAGGCAAGTGAAGAATCACTATATACTACTCCTGAAATGAAGAGAATGCCAAATGTTAACTAACGAGGATTTAAATAGAAATTGAAATAAACAACAAAAAGGAAAAAGAAAAAGAAAGTTTCAATATAAATTAAGCAAAAACTGATATATATGAAAGAAGACACAAACAACTGACAAAAATGAAACTTATAGAATAAGTATACAGATAGTAAGAATATAGATGACCTGACCAGTGTTATCAATTAATTTGAACTAATTCTTATAGAACACTTTATCCCAAAAGAGCAGAATTCACATTCTTTTCAAATGCATATGGAGTATTCTCCAATCTTGGCCCCAAAAAATTAAACCTTAACAAATTTACAAGAAATTTAGATTATCTAGAGTATGGTCCTATATTAAAACAGAATTAAAGAAGAAATAAAGGTATATGGGAAATCTCTAAATATTTGTAAATTAAGTAACACATATCTAAATATCTAATGGTTAAAAAAGAAATCTCAAGGAAAATGAGAAATTGAGAAAATAATTTGAAATAGAAACTATATGAAAATGAAAATGCAACATAACAAAAATTTTACACTGTTGAATGTAGCTAAAACAGTGTTTAGAGGAAAATTTATAACATTAAGTCTTTATATAACACATAAGGAAAAGTCTCACATCAAAAATAAAAGTACCCAAAGGATTTTTTTTAAATCAAATTAAACCCAAGTAAGCAGAAAAAATTAAATAATAATATTAGCAGAAATCAATAGAGATCCCCTCCTTCAAAAAAAATAATAAAATAAAAAATTGAGCTTTAAAAAGATTAATAAAAATGATAAATGCCAGGAAACCTGGGTGGCTCAGTCAGTTAAGCCTCTCCCTTCACCTCAAGTCATGATCCTAGGGTCCAGCTCAGATCCCTCTCCTGGGTAGGGAGCCTGCCTCTCCCTCTCCCTGTTATTCCCCCTGCTTGTGCATGTGTGCTCACTCTCTCTGTGTCAAATAAATCAGTAAATTCTTAAAAAAAAAAAAAAAAGATAAACCCCTAGCCAGTCTAGCCACTTTTTTTAAATCAGTAATTGCAAACATTGAGAATGAAAAGAGCACATCCCTCATTGCATCATTACATTTCATTCTACAGACATTTAAAAGGATAATGAAGAAAACCTACACACCCGATTCTCATAAATTTGACCCATTAAATGAACTTCAAAAGTCGCCAGAAGTAGTATCACTACTCAGGAAGACATAGATAATTTAGACTGTAAAATATATATCAGAGAAATTAAGTTTGTAGTAAAAATATTTTACAAAGAAAACTCCAGGCCCAGATGACTTCACCATTAAATTTTACCAAGTACAAGGAAACAATACAAATTCTATGAAAATATTTTTATTTAGGGTGCCTGGGTGGATAAGCATCTGCCTTCAGTTCAAGTCATGATCCCAGGGTCCCCAGATTGAGTGCTGCATAGGGCTCACTGCTCAACAGAGAGTCTGCTTCTCCCTCTCCCTCTGCCCCTCCTCTCTGACTGTGCTCACTCTTTCTCTTTTGCGTGCACAAACAAATAAATAAAATCTTTAAAAAATATTTTCTTTAATTTATTTTTAGAGAGAGAAGAAGAGAAAAGGAAGGAGAGGGGCAGAGGGAAAAAGAGAGAGATCCTGAGATCATGAGCTGAGTTAAAATCAAGAGTCAAAATTTAACTGAATGAGCTACCTAGGTTCCCCTATGCAAATATTTTAGAACTTAAAAAAAACAGAACTACTTATTAGTACATTTTATTAGTTCAGTGTTACCATGATACTAAAATTATATAGCAGAATTATTAGAAGTAAAAACTGAAAAACAATATTCCATGTGAACAAAGATGCAAACTCTGCAACAATATATAAGACATCAATTCCAACAATTCATTAAAAAGATAATACATTATTATAAAGTGTGATTTATTCCAAAAATTTAAGGCTGGCACAACAAACAAAATTCATTCAATATAATCCCTCCTATTAAAAGACAAAAGAAACTCAATCATGAGCTCTTCTGTATATGAAAAAGCCTTTGACAACATTCAATACCCATTTGCAAAAAAAAAAGAAAAAAGCCTTCCAGAAGACTAGAAATTGGGAATAGGAGACTTTCTCCATCTGATAAAGAGCAACCACAAACATACAAACAAAAAAATCAACGCTACACTTAATTTCATATTTAATGGTGAAGAATTGACTTCTTTCCTTATAAAATTGAGAACAGCCCAAGGATGTATATTTTTATTTATTTAAATTCAATGTAATTAACATATACTGTATTATTAGTTCCAGAAGTAGAATTTAGTGATTCATCAGTTGCATAAAACACCCAGTGTTTATTACTTCAAGGATATATATATTTTTTTTAATTTGACATCATATCAAAAGTATTGTTTGGTTCAATAAATCAAGAAAAAGAAATGAAAGGCATACAGACATGTGAGGAAAGATATAAAACTGTTTCTATGCACATATTACATAATTGTCTATGTAGAAATTTCCCCCAAATCTGAAAATTTACTGGAATTTGATGAGTTCACCAAGGTCCCAGAAAATAGGGTCAATATACCAACATTCTAAACATGATTCAGTACATGATTGAAAAGTTGAATCTATGACTCATATTGACAAGAAAAGGAACTAGAATAGCCAAAACTATTTTTTAAAAGAACAAAGTTGGAGTATTCATGCTACCTGATAATATAAAGCTACAGTTAAAAAAAGACATTATTGGAAGAAAATAGATCAGAATAGAATGCTCAGAAATTGACTCATGCTTCTATTGTGAATTGATTTTTGACAGAGATGCAGATGATTTAATGAAGAAAGAAAATTTTTTGAACAAATGGTACTGAAATAATTGGATATCCATATCAAAAACCTTAATAAAGAATAATGAAACCTTAATCCATACCTTATACACTATACAAAAATTACCTCAAAATGGACCATAAGACCTAAATATAAACTCTAAAACTACAAAACTTCTAAAACAAAACAGGAGGAACAATTTTTGTGAACTCAAGTTAGGCACAGGTTTAATAGTATTCCAAAAGCATAATTAAAAAATCATAAATCGCATTTCACTGAAATTAAGAACTTCTGATTTTTTTTTAATTTTATTTTTTATAAACATATATTTTTTCCCCAGGGGTACAGGTCTGTGAATCGCCAGGTTTACACACTTCACCGAAGAACTTCTGATTTTTTAAAGATACCCTTAAGAGGATAAAAATAACAGGCCACCTATTTGAAAAAAATCTTACTTCATACACCCAACAAATTATTTGTATCCATACTATATAAATAATTCTCAAAACAATAAGAAAAGTGTAGACCAAATATATGTATTTATCAAAAGCTTAAACAGACACATCACCAAAGAAAATATATAGATTACAAATAACACATATAACGATGATCAACATAATTAATCATTAGGGAAATGAAAATTAAAACTACAGTGAAATACTACTAAACACCTATTAAAATGTAATATATATGCACACTGTGGCAGAATAATGACACCAAAACATGTTCATATCCTAGCCCCCCAAACCTATGAATATATTGCACTATAGGACATGTGGCTCTTCAGTTCTCTCTATCATTGAAGAAGAGTGTAATCCCCAATCCCTTAGCTTTGGGGCTATGTGACTTGCTTCAGCCAATGAAATGTTACTGAACACAAAGTGTTCAAAACTTGCAAAGTATATTTGTGATTTCCTTACTTTCTTGGATCTCTGCCAACACCATGAAAAGAATTTTCCCCTTCTAGCCTGCTAGTCTCTCAAAAAGGTAATAGCCTCATAGAGCAGAACCCAATCTAGATTAGCCAATTTATCCATTAGGATAAATGTTAATTTTAAACCACTTAGTGTTGGGTAGTTTGTTGAAAGCATGTTTGTAGTTACTGGAAAAAGGTGAGCAGGTAAGGTTTTCTGAAGCGGTATGATTTGGAGTAGAAAATAGTACATTATGGTCGAATCAGAAATGTGTAATTGAAATTATGGCTCTACTAGCTATTTGACAGTAAATAAGCTTTGGAAAACCTTTTCTCCTTTGTTTCTTTGTCTGTTAAATTGGACGCTACCATAGAATTATGGGAGTATTATATGTGATGCAATATACTTAGAAAATAGTGGGATCTTATAGATAAGATGTATAACTTTATATTGCCAGGATTTGAAAAGAATAAGAAAGGTCTTTGGATCCCATTAATACTATTAATAAATAAAGGATAGTGAGGAACCAGGAGTTTATTGACTTAACTTCAAATTGGATTTCTGATTGATTCCCAGTGGAATGTCAGAACAAATCTTTGCTAATGCAGGGTAATGTGAAATCATTTCATACATCAATCATTTTAAAAAGCAAGATATCAAAGTGATGTAGATCAAGAGTATCAGGTCCTCCCATGAAGCATTAGCTAGTGGCAGTCACTACCCAATAACACAACACCTTGCTTTCTGACTCTGATGCATATAAAAAACACTGGCTCTACTTAGTGATATATTTCCCAAAATGTAGTCCATGGAATACTTCCTTAGTATGTTACTAGATATTTCAAAGGGGAAAATAAGCTTTATATTCTAAGTAATTTTAAAATTTGGAGGCTAAACAAGTTTTGTTTTTCATATGTTTACATGTTCATGGCCTCTCCAGAAAATCAAGATAAAGAAACATGTCATATACAGCATTCAAATTACTCATACCCACTGACCATTAAAACATTTTTTCCTAAGGTCTATCATATGGTACTATGTTTTAGAGAAAATATTAAGGTAAACACTGGACTTATACAAGTATCAGGCCAGAACTTGTGTCAAAAAAGGTGGCTGAGGGGCGCCTGGGTGCCTCAGTGGGTTAAAGCCTCTGCCTTCGGCTCACGTCATGATCCCAGGGTCCTGGGATCGAGCCCCACATCAGGTTCTCTGCTCAATGGGAAGCCTGCTTCTTCCTCTCTCTCTGCCTGCCTCTCTGCCTACTTCTGATCTCTATCAAATAAATAAAAAATTAAAAAAAAAACTTAAAAAAAGTGGCTGATTTTCTTTCCTATAGGAAGATAAATTTAATCTAGTACCTTCATTGTGGAAAGAGATGATAGTCTATGTCTTAGTACTTAAAGAAAAATCAGAATAAATCTGATGAAGATTAAGCAGGGTCTTTAAAACTAAAAACTTTCAGTATAATAATGTCTATAATTTATTGGTCGTCTCTCAGGTTTCAGACAAACTATAAGAAATACTATGTATATTACTCCATCTATTACTCCCATGTCAACCCTGAGAAGTAGAAATCATTATCCCTATTTTACACACAAGGAAATCCAGACAGAGCATTTATGAAACTCTCCTATGGTTATACTTAGTAAATGGCACAGGGTGGGCAGTAGCAATTGCATTAACAATTCCCTCACTCATTGGCTCTGAAACTTGGGTCTTTAAGTCCACCAAACTGCAGTTATTCAGCGGCTTCATCCAAATTTCACTAACTGACTATGATTCAAAATACACACACAGACACATCCCTCTTGGGTCTGTCAGCAAAGGGAGGTAGAATGGTGTTGATGAAGTAAAGCATCACCTGGTGCCAAGGAAAGAAAGAATGGTCAAAGTCTCTGAGTACATGTGATGGGAAGATATCACACAGGACAAAGTATGGCACATCAGCTACCACATGGCTTCTTGGAATAAAGCCTTCAACAGTGACCCTGCCAACCACGAGATCTTCCTGGGTAGAAAGCCTTCTCTATCTGCAGCAGATGTCTCAGGAAACTTGAAGTTCCTTGCTGTTAGTGCCCTCCATCCCTCCCTTAACTCCACTCCTTACCTCTCACCTAATTATACTCTTAGGAAAATATTTTTTTCCTTCTACCTGCATAGTTTTTGCCTCTTTTTCAAATTTATCCACTACTTACCAAATTAGTTCTCCATTTCCCAAAGACAGGGAAGTTTAGTGTTCAAATTCTAACAGAAGGTATTGGGAAGTAGTTTCAACTCAAAATGTCTATAGTAGAAGCCTAATTATAATTGTTACTTCTTTAGCTTCCTTATTGTGTATATGGAAATCCTTTACAACGATAATAGTATGTTCATCAATATCTCTTTAGATTTTCAAAACAAAATGACAAAATTTTAAATTTATCTATTAACTCTTCAGCACACAAAAAGTTATGAGAATTGTTTTATCTAACATAACACAGCATAACATGACATAACAATACATAATAACATCATAACATAACATAACATAACATAACATAACATAACATAACATAACATAACATGAAATACTGAGCTCATACCGAACACCAGGCTCTGTCCTAAGTAGTCTATGTATATTATCCTATTGTGTGATATTGCTCTTTATCCTATTTAGTGCAAAAATGTAAATTATATTCCATTGTATATATGAACCACATCTTTATCCATTCATCTGTTGAAGGACATCTTGGATCCTTCCACAGTTTGGCTATTGTGGACATTGTTGCTGTGTGGGGTGCATGAATACCCACCATTTGCATTGACATGGATGGGACTGGAGGGGATTATGCTAAGTGAAATAAGTCAAGCAGAGAACGACAATTATCAAATGGTTTCATCCATATGTGAAACTTAAGGAATAGAGCAGAGGACCACAGGGGAAGGGAGGGAAAACTGAATGGGAAGAAATCAGGGAGTGAGAAAAACCATGAGAGATTCTGGACTCCGGAAAACAAACTGAGGGTTACAGAAGGGAGAGGAGTGGGGGTATAGGGTAACCAGGTGATGAGTATTAAAGAGGGCATGTGTTTTGATGAATACTGGGTGTTATACATAACTAATGAATCATTGAAAACTACATCAAAACTGATGATGTACTATATTTTGGCTAACTAAACATAATAAAAATTTTTAAAAAATAAATTATAACCTATATAATATTTATAGTATCACATATACTTTCTTCTAATTTGCATTTGTTTGCTTTTTCACCCCTTCATTTTCAAATGTTCTCATTCATTTTGATTTATTATTATAATTATAAACAGCACATAGATACCTATTTAAGCCAGTCTTCAGTCTTTTTGTTTTAGTGGCAGAATTCAATCCACTTAACACCAGGCATGATGAGTAA